>NC_086319.1:134794012-135094012 GCF_036172605.1 Pelobates fuscus | reverse complement strand
GTTTTGGGCCAGAATCATGGGAAGAGAGCTGATTTAGGGTCCCCGAAGGGGTAAAGATGACCTCTGCAGTATGTAGAGTTTCTGACTGACCACTTTCTTCCCTGGTACAGAAGGAAGAACTATGCTTTCCGTAATAAAATCCTCTTCATGCATGACAATGCGTCATCTCATGCTGCAAAGAATACCTCTGCATCAATGGCTGCTATGGGGATAAAAGGATAGAAAGTCATGGTGTGGCCTCCATCCTCCCCTGACCTCAATTCTATTGAGAACCTTTGGAGCATCCTCAAGCAAAAGATCTATGAGGGTGGGAGGCAGTTTGCATCCATACAGCAGCTCTGGGAGGCTATTCTGACATCTTGCAAACAAATTCAAGCAGAAACTGTACAAAAACTCACAAGTAGAGTTGAGCGAACCCGAACTGTAAAGTTCGGGTTCGTACCGAACATTAAGTTTTTTGGACCCCGGACCCGAACACGGACATATTTTCGTGTTGGAGTTCGGTGTTCGGCGATTTAATGATGCATTTTCAAAGGCTGCAGGCAGACAATGCCTACTAATTGCATGGCTGTAATTGGCCAGTGCGGCATGTGACCCAGCCTCTATATATAAGCTGGAGTCGCGTAGCGCTGCACGCACATGAGGTCTTATTAGTGTAGGGAGAGGATGCTGCCGCTGTGAGGGACAGCTTAGGAAAGAATTCTGCAAACTAATACATTACAGGGGTGCACTTTATATCTGAGAGTCAAATAGAAGCTTCAAATCCGCGGTTACATCGGAGTTTTAAAAAGTTATTTTTTTGGGTGCTAAATAGTACATTAGTGGGATAGTACATCAGTGGGGTGCACTTCATATCTGAGAGTCAAATAGAAGCGTCAAATACTGCTGTCACATTGCAGTTTTAAAACTTTAAATTTTTTGGGTGCTAAAAAGTACATTAGTGGGGTGCACTTCATATTTGAGAGTCAAATACATAGAAACATAGAAACATAGAATGTGACGGCAGATAAGAACCATTCGGCCCATCTAGTCTGCCCAGTTTTCTAAATACTTTTATTAGTCCCTGGCCTTATCTTATAGTTAGGATAGCCTTATGCCTATCCCACGCATGCTTAAACTCCTTTACTGTGTTAACCTCTACCACTTCAGCTGGAAGGCTATTCCATGCATCCACTACCCTCTCAGTAAAGTAATACTTCCTGATATTATTTTTAAACCTTTGTCCCTCTAATTTAAGACTATGTCCTCTTGTTGTGGTAGTTTTTCTTCTTTTAAATATAGTCTCCTCCTTTACTGTGTTGATTCCCTTTATGTATTTAAATGTTTCTATCATATCCATCTTAAAAACATAGCCCGCATCCGCCCCTTTCTTGCACCAGATACTACCAAGGAGCTTGTCCATGCTCTAGTAATTTCCCGCATGGATTATTGTAACCCTCTCCTGATTGGTCTTCCCAATAGCCGTACTGCACCCTTACAGTCCGTAATGAATGCTGCTGCTAGATTGATTTTCCTCTCTAGTCGTTTCTCTCACACCTCACCCCTCTGCCAGTCCTTACATTGGCTTCCTGTATGCTATAGGAGTCAATTCAAGGTACTAACTCACACCTATAAAGCACTTAACAACTCTAGCCCCTCTTATATCTCCCCACAGATCCATAGGTATGTCCCTTCTCGGTCTCTCCGTTCTGCCCGTGACCACCTCCTGTCCGTTGTCCGCACTCGTACGGCCAACTCGCGCTTGCAGGACTTCTCACGGGCGGCTCCCTTCCTGTGGAATAGCCTGCCTACCGCCATCAGACTCTCCCCTAGTCTTGCATCTTTTAAGAAGTGCCTTAAAACCCATCTCTTTAGGAAAGCTTATGGCCTCCAAGACTAACCCTTACCTCACATACCTGTCTCTTGCCCTCTCCTAAAGGGCAGCCCACCTTATTTGATTGTAAATTCCTGTCCTAATGTGTTTTACACCCTACCTCCTATAGAATGTAAGCTCGATTGAGCAGGGTCCTCTTCAACCTATTGTTCCTGTTAGTTTATTTGTAATTGTCCTATTTATAGTTAAATCCCCCTCTCATAATATTGTAAAGCGCTACGGAATCTGTTGGCGCTATATAAATGGCAATAATAAATAAATATCCCCCCTGTCTCGTCTTTCCTCCAAGCTATACATGTTAAGATCCTTTAACCTTTCCTGGTAAGTTTTATCCTGCAATCCATGAAACAGTTTAGTAGCCCTTCTTTGAACTCTCTCTAAGGTATCAATATCCTTCTGAAGATAGGGTCTCCAGTACTGTGTACAGTACTCCAAGTGAGGTCTCACCAGTGTTCTGTACAATGGCATGAGCACTTCCCTCTTTCTACTGCTAATACCTCTCCCTATACAACCAAGCATTCTGCTAGCATTTCCTGCTGCTCTATTACATTGTCTGCCTACCTTTAAGTCATCAGAAATAATCACCCCTAAATAGAAGTGTCTAATAGTGTGCTTACAGCGCAGTGGTAAACATTATAATTGTTTTGCTGCTAATCTGCTAAATAGTACATTTGGGGCCTGCTCTTCATATCTGAGAGTCAAATAGAAGCGTCTAATAGTGCGGTTACAGAGCAATTGTAAACATTCTAATAGTTTTGCTGCTAAACTGCTAAATAATACATTTTGGGCGTGCTCTTTATATCTGAGAGTCAAATAGAAGCGTCAAATAGTGCGCTTACTGCGCAGTTGTAAAAATTCTTATTTTCTGGGTGTTAATCTGCTAAATAGTACATTTTGGGCGTGCTCTTCATATCTGAAAGTCAAATAGTGCTCTTCATATCTGAGCGTCAAATAGTGCGCTTACTGCGCAGTTGGAAAAATTCTTATATTCTGGGTGCTAATTTGCTAAACAGTAAATTTTGGGCGTGCTCTTCATATCTGAGAGTCAAATAGAAGCGTCAAATAGTGCGCTTACTGCGCAGTTGGAAAAATTCGTATTTTCTGGGTGCTAATCTGCTAAATAGTACATTTTGGGCGTGCACTTCATATTTGAGAGTCAAATAGAAGCATCAAATACTGCAGTTACAGAGCAATTGTAAACATTATAATTGTTTTGCTGCTAAACTGCTAAATAGTACATTTTGGGGCGTGCACTTCAAATCTGAGAGTCAAATCGAAGCGTCTAATAGTGTGGTTAAATCGCACTTTCAAAAATTATAATTTTTGGGTGCTAAATAGTACATTTGCGGCCTGTGGTGCATTTCTTCCAGTCCAATAAACTAAACAAAAAAAAAATAAAAAATTTACTATTGGTTACATTGTCGCCTGACATAAAACATCTGTTAGTTTGGTGGGTGAACGCAAAGAATGAGAAGAGCGTCAAATAAGAGACGCGACCCTGGTCGTGGTGCTTCTGGTGTTGGTGGAATCCCTGTTGCAAGGAGAGGACGTGGTTGATCTGTGCCAGCTACACGCACAAGTGAAACACCTTCCTCATGTGCGAGTACGTGACAGAACCTTCAGCGTTATTTGGTAGGCCCGAATACCGCTCTACGAATGGTGAGGCCAGAACAAGTACAGGCGATAGTAGATTGGATAGCTGACAGTGCCTCCAGTTCCTGCACATTGTCTCCCACCCGGTGCCCTGCTGAACTGGGCACCTGCAGCCCATGGCCATCTGTCTATCACCTCACCCCCTTGCAAATCACCCAAGCAGTCTGAGCCACCAGTCATGCAGCAGTCTCTTATGCTTTTTGATGACTCTGCTGGCTTTTCCATGGGCCATCTACCTAGCCCTGCCCCAGAAGTGGAAGGGATTGAGTGCACTGATGCACAACCACTTATGTGCGAGGATGTGGACATGCAAGGACCACCGCAGCATGTCTCTGATGATGACGAAACACAGGTGCCCCACATGGAATGAAGGTCATGCAAGTGACGTGTCCATTTTGGAGGAAGAGGTGGTGGTCGCACAGAGGCACCAGCACAGCATAAGAGGGAGCAGGGTTCAAAAGCGTAGTGGCCATCCCCTAGACGGTACGCCTGCTACTGCCCACCGCACCCAGGGACTGAGCACACCAAAGTCAGCTCCAAGGAGTTCCCTGGCGTGGCAGTTCTTCAGACAATGTGCTGACGACAAGACACGAGTGGTTTGCACGCTGAAGCCTGAAGTGAGGCATAAACATGCTAAATCTGAGCACAACCTACATGACCAGGCATCTGCAAAGCACGAGCTGCAGTGGAGTAAGCACCTCAAAAACCAAGAAAGGTCTCAGGCTCCTCCTGCTTCCTCTTCTGCTGCTGTCTCTGCCTCTTCCTCCACATCTGGAGTCACAGTGGCACCTGCCACCCTGCAAACAGAGGATGTGGCAGCAACGCCACCATGTCCGCCATTGTCCCCAAGCATCTCCACACTGTTCCATGGAAGTGTTCAGCTGTCCATCTCCAAAACACTGGAGAGAAAAAGGAAGTACCCCCCTAGCCACCTGCGATCCCTGGCCCTGAATGCCAGCATTTCAAAATTCATGGCCTTTGAAATGCTGTCATTCCGTCTGGTGGAGACAGTTTTAAAAACCTGATGGTGGTGGCTATCCCACAGTAGGTGGTTCCCAGCTGCCACTACTTTTACAGTTGAGCCATCCCTTCCCTGCACAACCAAATGGCGGACAAAATCAGGTGTGCACTGCACAACTCCATCAGTGGCAAGGTCCACATAACCACAGATACGTGGACCAGTAAGCACAGGCAGGGACGCTTGTCCAAAACAAGGACAGAAGGTGCCTGTAGCAAGTGTGTTAAAAAATGATAAGCTTAGAGTCATGTCTACAAATGCTCGCAGTTTAGGGAATAAGATCCATGAACTTGTGGCAATAATGGCAACTGATAGTGTAGATTTAGTCGCTGTTACTGAGACATGGTATAATGAGAAAAATGACTGGGACATAGCAATACCAGGGTACTCTTTATATAGAAAAGACAGGGAAGGCAAGAAAGGGGGAGGGGTGGCCCTGTATGTAAAGGATAGCATAAAATCTAGCCTAATAAAGGTAAGTGAGGCGAACATAGAGTCCGTTTGGGTTACGTTAGAATTTGGTAATCACACAGTAACTCGTGTAGGTGTGATTTATAGGCCCCCAGGACAAATTGAAGAGTTAGATAATCTGCTAGTTGAAGAAATAGCTAAAATGACAATGAAGGGGGAAGTTATCATCATGGGTGACTTTAATCTTCCTGATGTGAATTGGAAAACAAAAATAGCTACTTGTGCCAGGAGCACACATATTCTAAACTCCCTACTGGGATTGTCTCTAAAACAAGTCGTTGAGGAGCCAACTCGTAAAGAGGCCATACTAGATTTAGTGTTAACAAATGGAGATTTGGTATCAGATATTACTGTAGGTGAAAGTTTAGGATCCAGTGATCATCAGTCAGTGTGGTTTAATATAAAAACAGTGACTGAGTCACACCACACAAAAACAAAAGTTTTAGACTTTAGAAAAAACAGACTTTTCTAAAATTAGAATATGTGTAAAGGAGTCATTATCAGACTGGAGCAATTTATATGGAGTCCAAAAGAAATGGGATTATTTAAAAGTTGCACTACTGAAGGCAACAGAAAATTGCATTAGGCTTGTCAGTAAAAGCAAAAAATTCAAGAAACCACTGTGGTACTCCGCAGATGTGGCCAAAATAGTAAACAAAAAGTTAGCATTTAGTAATTATAAAAAAACCCAGAGTGAGGAAGACAGAATGACCTATAAGATTAGGCAGAAAGAGGCTAAGCAAGTTATAAGAGCTTCCAAATCCCTCACAGAAGAGAAAATAGCACAGTCATTAAAAAAAGGGGGACAGAACTTTTTTTTAGATACATAAATGAGAAAAGAAAAGTAAAACAAGGATTAGTTAGATTAAAAACAAAAGAAGGAAGGTATGTAGATGAGGATAAAGGTCTAGCTGACTGCCTCAATGAATATTTCTGTTCGGTATTTACAGATGAAAATGAAGGAAAGGGACCTCAGTTAAGAAAAAGGATAAATGAGTCATTTATTACAGAGGAAGAGGTTCTATTTCAACTGTCAAAAGTAAAGACAAATAAGTCAATGGGACCTGATGGAATACACCCAAAGCTATTAAAAGAGCTTAGTGGTGTACTAGCAAAACCATTAACATATTTATTTAACCAATCATTGATAACAGGAGTAGTCCCAGAAGATTGGAAGTTAGCGAATGTTGTGCCCATTCACAAGAAAGGTAATGGGGAGGAGTCGGGCAACTATAGGCCAGTAAGCCTTACTTCAGTAGTGGGGAAAGTGATGGAAACCATGTTAAAGGATAGGATTGTTGAACATCTAAAAACACATGGATTTCAAGACCAGAGACAACATGGGTTTACTTCAGGGAGATCATGCCAAACTAATCTTATTGATTTTTTTGATTGGGTTACTAAAATTATAGATCAGGGTGGTGCAGTAGACATTGCTTACCTAGATTTCAGTAAGGCTTTTGACACTGTTGCACATAGAAGGCTTATCAATATACTACAATCTTTGAGTTTGGATTCCAATATTGTTGAATGGGTAAGGCAGTGGCTGAGTGACAGGCAACAGAGGGTTGTAGTCAATGGAGTATATTCGAAGCTTGGGCTTGTCACCAGTGGGGTACCTCAGGGATCTGTACTTGGACCCATTCTCTTTAATATTTTTATTAGTGATATTGCAGAAGGTCTTGATGGTAAGGTGTGTCTTTTTGCGGATGATACTAAGATATGTAACAGGGTTGATGTTCCAGGAGGGATAAGCTAAATGGCAAATGATTTAGGTAAACTAGAAAAATGGTCAGAGTTGTGGCAACTGACATTTAATGTGGATAAGTGCAAGATAATGCATCTTGGACGTAAAAACCCAAGGGCAGAGTACAGAATATTTGATAGAGTCCTAACCTCAACATCTGAGCAAAGGGATTTAGGGGTGATTATTTCTGATGACTTAAAGGTAGGCAGACAATGTAACAGAGCAGCAGGAAATGCTAGCAGAATGCTTGGTTGTATAGGGAGAGGTATTAGCAGTAGAAAGAGTGCTCATGCCATTGTACAGAACACTGGTGAGACCCCACTTGGAGTACTGTACACAGTACTGGAGACCCTATCTTCAGAAGGATATTAATACCTTAGAGAGAGTTCAAAGAAGGGCTACTAAACTGGTTCATGGATTGCAGGATAAAACTTACCAGGAAAGGTTAAAGGATCTTAACATGTATAGCTTGGAGGAAAGACGAGACAGGGGGGATATGATAGAAACATTTAAATACATAAAGGGAATCAACACAGTAAAGGAGGAGACTATATTTAAACGAAGAAAAACTACCACAACAAGAGGACATAGTCTTAAATTAGAGGGACAAAGGTTTAAAAATAATATCAGGAAGTATTACTTTACTGAGAGGGTAGTGGATGCATGGAATAGCCTTCCAGCTGAAGTGGTAGAGGTTAACACAGTAAAGGAGTTTAAGCATGCGTGGGATAGGCATAAGGCTATCCTAACTATAAGATAAGGCCAGGGACTAATAAAAGTATTTAGAAAACTGGGCAGACTAGATGGGCCGAATGGTTCTTATCTGCCGTCACATTCTATGTTTCTATGTTTCTATATCTCCCTAACTGCACACTGGGCAAATGTAGTGGCGGCTGGGCCTGAGGCAGATAGCAGTTTTGCGCACGTCCTTCTGCAACCGAGGATTGCAGGGCATTTCTCTTTGCCTCCTGTTGCCTTCTCCTCCTACTCCGCTTCCTCCTCCTCTACCACCACCTCATCCGGGCAGCGTAACACCTTCACCACCAACTTCAGCACTGCCAGGGGGAAACTACAGCAGGCTGTTTTAAAACTCATATGTTTGAGGGGGAAAACCCCATACCGCGCAGGAGCTGTGGACGAGCATGGAACAACAGACCGATGAGTGGTTGTTGCCACTGAGCCGCAAGCCAGGCCTGGTTGTGTGCGATAATGAGCGAAATCTCGTAGCAGCTCTGGACCTAGGCGGTTTGCCGCACATCCTTTGCCTGGCACATGTGCTGAATTTGGTGGTGCAGAAATTCCTGAAAAACTATCCAGATATATCAGAGCTGCTGCAGAAAGTGCGGCCCATTTGTGTGCGCTTTCGGCATTCTCACCCTGCTGCAGCTCGCCTGTCTGTGCTGCAGCGTAACTTCGGCCCTCCCGCTCACCGCCTCATATGCGACGTGCCCACAAGGTGGAACTCCACCATGCACATACTGGAGAGACTGTGCAAGCAGCAGCAGGCGATAGTGGAGTTTCAGATGCAGCACGCACGGGTCAGTCGCTCTGCGGAACAGCACCACTTCCCCACCAATGAGGTCCATGCGAGACCTCTGTGCCATTTTGCACTGTTTCGAGTACTCCACCAACATGGCCAGTGCCGATGACGCAGTTCTCAGCCTTACTATCCCACTTCTATGTCTCCTTGAAAAGAACGCTTCAGGCGATGATGGAAGAGGATGTGGCACAGGAGGAAAAGGAGGAGGAAGAGGGGTTACGGTTATCAGGCCAGTCATTCACAAGTGACCTCCTGCAATAGCTTTGGCCAGGTACACAATTGTCCAGCCAGGGCACAGTTCTGGAGGATGAGGAGGAGGAGGATGATGAGGAGGAACTGTGTTCACAGCAGGGTGGCACCCAACGCAGCTAGTGGGCATCACTGGAGCATGGCTGGGGGGATACGGAGGACACAGACAATACATCTCCCACAGAGGACAGCTTGTCCTTGCCTCTGGACAAGGCTACATGTTGCAGTGCCTGCGCAACGACTGCCGAGTTGCCCACATTCTAACTTGTTCTGATTACTGGGTGGACACCCTGCTGGATCCCTGTTACAAGGACAACGTGCCACCCTTAATTCCCTCACTGGAGCGTGATCGGAAGATGCGCGACTTCAAGTGCACGCTGGTAGACGCGCTGCTGAGGGCATTCCCAACTGACACCGGGGGCTCAGTGGAAGCACAAGGCAAAGGCAGAGGAGGATGAAGAGGTCGCCAACGCAGCTGGGGCACCACCAGCACCTCTGAAGGCTGGGTTAGCATGGCCGAAATGTGGAAAAGATTTGTCAGTACGCCACAACAACCAGCACCACCATCTGATATCGAACGCATTTCAGCAACATGGTGGAATAGTACGTGTGCACAGGCCTACACGTACTGACTGATGGGTCTGCCCCATTCAACTTTTGGGTTTCCAAATTGGGCACATGGCCTGAGCTTGCCCTTTATGCCTTGGAGGTGCTGGCCTGCCCTGCAGCCAGGGTATTGTCTGAACGTGTGTTTAGCACGGCAGGGGGCGTTATCACAGACAAGCGCAGCCGTCTGTCCACAGCCAATGTGGGCAAGCTCACGTTTATTAAAATGAACCAGGCTGCGCCAGATAAGGGTAGATAGTTCAGTAAAGTATTGATAGGGTGCCAATAGATGGTCTAGGATACTTGATAGAGTTCCTCTGTGGATGGGTCTAGTGTAGACCGTTCCGTATATGTAAATACAAGAGAGGTAGAGGCGACTAATGAAAGTTCAGGGTGTGGTAGGTAACAAAATGTAGAGAACTCGCATTCAAGAGAGCTATGGCCAGCTCTGGTGTGGATTGCGTACAGCGGTATAATCCCCGCTTATAGGATATGTAGGGAGGGGGTCTCCGTCAACACCGTCTGGTAGTCCAGAACTCGGAAAAGAAAGACAGAAAGCGACAATAGTGCTCTCCATTTTGATGTGGTTCAGTGTGCAGATAAGAAGAGGTAAAAAACTCACATTTGAGGGAGCTATGGCAAGCTCTGGTGTGGATAGCGTACAGCGGTATAATCCCCGCTTATAGGATTTGTAGCGGCAATACGTCCGTCAGCGCCGTCTGGTGATCCAAGGCTCCAATATAGAAAAATAAAAAGCGGCAATAGTGCTCTCAATTGTGATAGGTTAAGAGAGTAGTAGAGGAAATAAAATAATACTTGCAAAGATAGAGCAGAGGTACTGCTCTATGGATAGGCGCTGGTGGAATGATCCCCACCTAGGATTTCTTGGAGTACTGGAACTTTAAAATTGCCAGTGGAAGTAAAAGTAACCAGGAAAGGTTAAAATGCCAGGAATAGGTAAAAAAAAAGTTTAAAGTGCATAGAGAGTGCAATAAAAAGAGGATTGGTACAATAAAGTAGCCAAAAAACTTTTATAAAATACAGAATTAATAACCATAGATTACGGTCGAATTACGGTTTTGTGAGTCACTGAACGCTATCCGCGACGATTGCCTGAAGAAAGAAGCTGGTCGAACGGAAAAACCTGTGGCTGAATTCCTGGACACAGCTCAGAGTAGGAGACCTTGTGGAGCAAAAAGTATTCCCAAAATGGCGTCTGAATGAACCGGAAGTGGATCTCATTCAAACGCTGACCTCAAACGGTATGGAGACAGGTAAAGGGTGTTCCTTATATAGGTAAGTGTATAATCATAAGCCCCTCCCACAATTACAGGCCAAACGGCCTTAATACATATATGTATATATATACATACACACAGTATCTCACAAAAGTGAATACACTCCTCACATTTTTATAAACTTTTTATTATATCTTTTCATGTAACTTTTCATGTTTAACTTTTTATGATCAGTGTTATTTGTCTTATGTTTATTTTTATTAATATATACGTGTTTTATATGTGTTACAATTTTTTAAATATTTTATTATTTGATATGTATTTCCACCCTACAGCTTGGAAGACCTGGCTGAGTTACCCCCTGCTTCCCTACCAGCTACCAAGGGGGGGGGGGGGCAGCATAGACTGGTCCTGGGAAGACCCACAGATGGCAGGTGGAGATGGGACCGAGGTCACTCTACCGGCCCTACAGGGATGCAGTGCAGCCGGCCCAGATCCCCAGCAGCAGTGTGTTGAAAAGGGAGAAGAGACAACCAGTCTCTCTCCCCAGCGGCAGCCAGCATCACAGGGAGAGGAGATGGTCGCTTCCACTACTCAGCACCAGGCAGCGTCACTGGGAGTCGAGACAGTCGGTCTGGCTCCCCAGTGGCAGGGTGAGTTACAGGGAGTAACTGATGGTTGGTCTCCCTCCTAAGCGGCAGTGTACTTTGCAGGGAGAGGAGACAACCGGTCTCTCTCCCCAGCGGTAGACAGAGTCACCAGGAGAGGAAAGCCTCGTACCATCTCCCCAGTGGCAGTGTGTGTTACAGGGAGGAGAGACAATTGGTCCTTCTCCCCAAGCACAGGGGGACAGCACCCGTAACCCCTACAGGGATGCTGGATGGCCGGTCCAGATCCCCAACCCACCCCACCATAATGCCAGGAGGAAGAGGTAAGCGATCCCTCCTCTCCACAGCAGATCCGCAACCAGGTTGTGACGAACCCTGCTGCATAGACCTGTATTGCTGGTTCGTCTGTTTGCCTTGGGTTCGTGGATTTCCTGTCCGTATGCCATTGTTCGTATGTTTCCCTAAGTACCGATTGAAACTACCGAACCATCGGCCACCCAGGAGAGGAGTGTGCGGCTTATTAACAACTTGACCACAATTAGAACGTTGTGGTTAACCGCAACCACCTCTCCATTCCATATGTACGGGTGGTCGTCGTTCGTATGCCAACCACGAGGCGGCGGCCATTTTGGACACGAGGCGAATCAGCGGTGTTCGGTGCAAAACCTATGGATCTGAAAACGGACTCTTTATCTACCGAACACCGCTGGAGACGGCCGTCTCCCCTTCTATTCCCTTGGAGGCATACGAACACTGTTCCGTTCGGGAGTTTCTTTCATCCGTATGAACTTACACAGATAGCCGTCCCATGGAGTCATTCGTATACCGAAGGACTTATGAGAGACTTTGACTCCATGGCGATTGGACTGTGTACATCGGACCTGAGCGCTATTCGGTAGGAATATGCCCTCAGATCCAGGCTATCTGGGGATACGTTGCACGAACACTATACATTCGGTACTTCTGATTTTATGTATTTTATTTTATTTTTCTTATTTTATTTTAAAATGGCGATGGTCCCTATCCTCGGAGTTAATTAGGTTTCTCCCTAATTATCTCCGGGATAGGAAAGAATGACTTATGGGTAAAATGGGAAGGGCTTGTGCTATAGCCACTGCGATTGGCTACTGTATAATATATTTTACAGTCTTCCACAAGGTCCCCTAGGGGAGTGTCTACCTTGTGAAGACCTGCATAAATACCTGGCAGGTAGCCCCCATTAAACACATTACTGCTTGACCTTCAAGACGGAGCTTTGTCTCGTTTGTGGAGGGATTTACTATTGGGACAGCGTTTTCGTTTATTTCTAGCTGTGGAAGGATTTCGGATGGATTGCTGATCGGGAGTTACCGCATTCGTATGCTCCGTTCGGGAGTTTTATGATCGGTTGGACTGAACTTGCATTTCTGGAGAAAGGGGATTATCGACTAAACGGCGGCTTCATTCCCCTGGCGGTGAGTGTCGTAACACAGGTCCTGGGAGTTGTACTCACTGACCCCATCCCACCAGAATAGCTGGCATCTGGGCAGAGCGCAGCTAGCCTCTGCCCTAACTACCCCTTTGTTCTGGGGCCTGATGACCCACCAACCAACCCAGCTGAACCGCTGGCTAAGGGGCAGAGCACCGCTGGCCTCTACCCACCAGGCACAGAGGAGGGAGACTGCACCTGCCGTCCTCAGCAACAATTTTGTCCAACCAGGGGGGAGGGCATCCAGGTTGTTTCCCTGCAGGACACTGAATCTACAATTGGGCCCTTGTGAAAAGAGCCATCTGGAAAACTACACCTTTTGGGAAATGCCAACAGACTATCAGAGCCCCAGACCGATTGGAGGTCTGGGGTTTGGATCGTCTCCCCGAGAGAGGAGAGATGTGTGACAAACTCCCCTTTTTTGCCATGAATTTGCCATGAATTTTTGGAGGGGCCTGCTTGTCAGCCTCCTACCCTGGGACTATGTGCCCTGTGATAACCCATGTTCAAAAGTACTGTTTCTGCCCCTTGGACTTTTAACTGGAACAGATTCAAACATGTGGCGGTGGCCATCTTAATTTGTCCAGCAGTGTCAGCAGTGTTTTGTCATCGCGTGTATGGAACTGTTTTGGGCATGGGACCAGGTGCACGGTGGGGCAAAAATAAGACTTCCAGGAAATTCCTGAACCCTGAACCGATCTGGGTGATTTTTGGATATGTTGTTCACCCAGATCGGGGCTATCAGGGGATGCGATGTATTTTGGGGGTACTTTTTGGGGTTTGTAAAAATGTATGTTAATTGAGTTAGTCCATTGTCTTTGTTAATTGTATCACAGGCAGAGGGGAGGGATTGTGTACACTGTATGGGAGTGTCTGAATGTAAACCTGTGTTTTATTGGCTTGTATGTTTTGTATTCGGTGCCCAACTAGGTCCACCTGGGCATCAACTTTGCTGTAAAACTTGTATAAAAGACCAGTGTGTGCCATTAAACTTTCTGTTCCTGATTTACCCTCAGTCTTGAGTCTTGTCTCTTATTGGGGGAAACTGCTACAAGGGATTGCTATGCTCTTCATACTCTCTTGAATAATCACTAGCTCTTGTAAGAGCTATTCCTGCTTTGCTCTCTGGGGGAAGAGAGGTTCACCCACTGGAACCTGGAGCCTTGTCATAGGTCCAGGGTGGGTAGGAGATGGTGAGACCCCAACTAAGCTGTGACGGTTCATGGGTTCTGCAGTACTTATGGTGTCTGGAGAAGTGCTTGGAGCCCTCGGTAAGCACTAGGAGCATTCGTCGGCGGAGGTACCCAACCGGGGTACAGGAAGTTCCATTACAGTGGGTGAAACGTGTTGTGGATGATATATTTTACATTTTATTGTCATAATAAAGGTTTTGATATCTTTTATTACCAATATTAGTACCATATTCCTTGTTTTTTTCTTTTCATTTTGACCTGGTATCAATTTTTTATTTTCCCAGTGAGGACCTCACAAAGCATCCTTGGTGGGATTTATACCACCTACGCTGATTATACTGAGCGTGTTATCTGCTCAGGTAAATGTGAGTATTACTCTTTTTTTTTTTCTCCTACTCGCAATATTTTATACAGAGAGCTCTATCTGTTGTACCTTTGTTTTTACTTTCACATATCCCGCTGACAAGAAACATTTTGGTCTGTACCTCCCATCATACTTCATCCCTGAAGTGGGGAAAAAAATACCACTGCAAGCACTTCACACTAGAGCTGGTTTTAAGCTCTATTCCATGTGAGTAGGCCATTTGGATTTTATTTTATTCTAGCCTTTACACTTTTGGAACATATTGCACTATTGGATCTCTTTTCTTCTCTTTTATGTACCTGGAACTCAATTATCTGGAACTCATAATCACCTGGAGATAAAGGCAAACTCTTATAGACTACCTATATACCCCATGTTGGACTGTGTTGGCTTGTTTGCTTTTATTTATTACTGATATTATCTTACTGACCACGTATTATCTGTTTTACTTCAGTTGTTTTGAGTATCACGTCATCCCCTACCCCCTGGCGCACCCTACAGTTTTGTATTGAGATATATATATCCAGAAAAAATCAGCACTCCCAGGATTTGTACAGAAAATGAACATCAGTCTTTATTCCAACGGTCAACGTTTCAGTTCCGCTCGGGAACTTTCATTAGGACAGAATACACACAGATAAAAATAAACATTGTTTAAATAAGGAAGGTAATAAAGAAAACTCACGGTTCAGATGTGCAGGGGGCTGATCATCCTTCCGAATATGCTGTCAGCTGCCAGCATTGCTGCAGAGGTTGAAGGGGTAGTGGGTCAGCGCTCAGACCATATGCCGCACACTGCTTTTAATTGGTCTGCATGGCTGTCGTCCTAGAAGGAAGCCTCTTCTAAAGATGATGCACAAGAAAGCCCGCAAACAGTTTGCTCAAGACAAGCAGACTAAAGACATGGATTACTGGAACCATGTCCTTTGGTCCGATAAAACCAAGATAAACTTATTTGGTTCAAATGGTGTTAAGAGTGCGGCAACCAGGTGAGAAGTACAAAGACAAGTGTGTCTTGCCTACAGTCAAGCATTGTGGTGTGAGTGTCATGGTCTGGGCCTGCAAGAGTGCTACCAGCACTGGGGGGCTACAGTTCATTGAGGGAACCATGAATGCCATGCTGGAAAATAATGGTGGCCACACAAAATATTGACACTTTGGGCCCAATTTTGACATTTCAATTTAGTAGTGTACTCACTTTTGTTGCCAACGCTTTAGACAATAATGGCTGTGTGAGTTATTTTGATGGGGCAGCAAATTTACACTGTTATACAGACTGTACACATACTACTTTACATTGTCCGAGATTGTCATTTCTTCAGTGTTGTCACATGAAAAGATATAATAAAATATTTACAAAAATGTGAGGGGTGTACTCACTTTTGTGAGATACTGTGCGTGTGTGTATGTGTGTGTATGTGTGTGTGTGTGTATATATGTATATATATATATGTATATATATATATATATATATGTGTGTGTGTGTATGTAGGCCATTAAAATTCCCATGTATGGTTATAAGTCATGTTCTGTATGGGTGTCTTACTTTAGGTAGGTTGTTCACATTATTTTTCATACTGTATCTGGCACTTGGTCAGTTCTTAGTATACTCTTTATCCTGGTTTATTAGCACTGCTATGCTCATTACATGTCTTACTGACACTGTGTGTCAAGCAATTAGGTTAGTTGGATTTACACGGTTCAATGTCTAGACCCCATCTATACACATTTAAATTGACTCGGTGTCATACCTCGTGTCCCGCGCCATCCCGGTCCCGCCGTCCGTCCTCTCGTGCTGGGCGGTGCGCATCTCTGGCTGGCGTCGCGTGCGCGTCCGAGGACTTGCGCGCGCGCGCATTCGGTAGCCAACGGGTGACGTGACCTTGGCATTTAAAGTGATGGTAGCCTATTGCTACTATCTATTTATATCCTCCCTCATTTCTGTCCCTGCCTATCAGAATACACCTCGCCCTATATTAACTGCCTTCTGACATCACTTCCTTGCCCTGTCGTGGTTTATTATAGCCTGAGAGTGCATCCTGAGTAGTTGTCTTTCTTTGGTTTCTGACTTCGGCTTGTTATTTGGTTATTCTCGTTTCTGTCTCCCTGAACTTTTGGCTTTGTCTATTCGCATACCCGTACCTCTATATCCCTGACCTTGCCGTGTTTGGCGTGTTCTTATCTCTTATTCCTACGTTAAGTCCGGCCACTTTAAGGTCCGGTAATACGTCTGCCTGTGCTTGCCTTTATTGTTCTCTGGTTTGCGTCTTGGGGAGTATTAACCTTGACACTCGGTTATATATATTTACATATATTTACATGTATATTGCTTGTGACTACACAGCTGGTACTATAACCTACTTCAGGTTATTCTAGAATGTCACAAGTCCCAAAAGGGGGAGTTGATCTTTCATTCTCTAACACTCCAGCTAGGTTGGAGTGCTATCCAGGAGACGTGATTCGGCCAGTCCATCATCAATTTGTGAGGATATTTATGTGGTGATAAATATTAAAAATAATATTTTCATACGAATTATCAAAATTAATGTAATAAAAATTGATATTTTGGCACTGTTTCCCCCGATTAATGATTTAAAGCTGAGAATTACCCACTATTTTAATTCTCCTAGATCCTAGAGTAAGTTTCATTAGAAGATTTTGTTTCACACATTAATCACAAATTAATTATAAAAATACAATTTATTGTGATAATAATAATGATATGTAACAAGTTTGATATATCAGTAAATATTTAGGTATAACATAAGTATACAATATAGCAGTGGCTTTAACACAATATAGACAGCTAAAAAACATGTTATATGCAACAGTTATATGCAGTTTAACACGATTTACGACAGGACAATTTACTTTGAAATCAACTTAACACAGAACAGCATCTCACAGCAGCACAGCGTAAAGCAATAAAAACTTTGGCTGACAGTCAAATCACACTGAATTAACTCTTTCACTGCTAGCTACAATCCTCATAGGTAAAATATCCTATTACCGTATATACTCGAGTATAAGCCGAGTTTTTCAGCACATTTTTTGTGCTGAAAAAACCCAACTCGGCTTATACTCGAGTCAGTGTCTGTATTATGGCAATTTGCATTGCCATAATACAGACTGGGGGCTGTGGGGGCTGCAGAGCATTTACTTACCTCTCCTGCAGCTCCTGTCAGCTCCCTTCTCCCCGGTCCGTTCAGCACCTCTGTCAGCTCCCAGTGTAAGTCTCGCGAGAGACGCGGGGTCATAGTGCGGCTCTCGCGAGACTTACAGTGTGAGCTGACAGAGGTGCTGACCGGACCGGCGCGGAGGAGGAGGGAGCTGACAGGAGCTGCAGGAGAGGTAAGTAACAGCTCTGCCAGCCCCCTCCCCCCCCACTGAACTGCCAATGCCATTGGACCACCAGGGAAGGAGAGCCCCCCTCCCTGCCATGTATCAAGCAGGGAGGGGGGACGAAAAAAATTAAATATAATAATAAAATATTAAAAATAATAATAATTAAAAAAAATAACAATATAACAAAAATTAAAATAATAATTAATAAAATAAATAATAATAATAATTAATAACATAACAATAATCAAAATGCCCACCCCCCACCAACACATACACACACACACACACACACACTGCATCTCACACACTCACACTTCATTCATATACACACACTGCACTCACTCACACACACACTGCACTCACACACACACACACTGCACTCACACACACACACACTGCACTCACACACACACACACTGCACTCACACACACACACACACTGCACATACACACACACACACACTGCATTCATACACACACACACACACTGCACTCATACACACACACTGCACTCATACACACACACTGCACTCACACTGCACTCATACACACGCACTGCATTCATACGCACACACTGCATTCATTATATACACACACTGTAAATAAATATTCAATTAATATATTTTTTTTAGGATCTAATTTTATTTAGAAATTTACCAGTAGCTGCTCCATTTCCCACCCTAGTCTTATACTCGAGTCAAATTCCCAGTTTTTTGGGGTAAAATTAGGGGCCTCGGCTTATATTCGGGTCGGCTTATACTCGAGAATATACGGTAGATTGCAATTTTACAACTACAATAATTCTCATACCAGATCATTTACCATTCCTGTGTCCGTCCAATAAGAATAATTCTAACCAGGCAGAATTTTAACTTTCCTAATTAAGATTCACCATCTTTAATTTCAGAACAAGTCAATACATCTGGATAAAAATTTGGTATGCTAACATTTAGCAAATTTACCATTAATATATCGTTATCTAATTCCACCTGCAGGAACTGAATTCTTACAACCATGTATTCCTTAGCTAATTATGATTTCTAATAATTTAAATCTGACCAACATTTATCCAGATATATATTCCTGTTATTAGTGAAAGATAATTAATTTAATTAAATAAAACCAGCAAAATTACCAGTTAGGTTGTAGATTTTCTATCAGATGTGTAGATATGTCCCAGGAATTTTGAATGCAAGTATGATGAGAGAATTGTAGTAAAATAGAAAAGTTCTGAAGTTGTGTTAGTTGGAAAAAAATATATAAAGAATTAGGTGTGTCCAGCTTTGGCTCCAGATGTCAAATCTTAGATGTTAAGTGTGAGTCTTGAGTTTATCTCTCAGAGTGAGAGTCCAAGAGTGATTTTAAGTGTACGAGTCCCCTCTCTCTCCTTTGTCCTTAATTTTAATAGGAGAAATTCCAAACGTCACTAGTTAATAGTAACCAATAGCGAACTGTGGGCGTGTCTTCCCTACAGACTATCATCTAGATATTGGTCAGTAGATGGCGCATTACATCACCGAAAATTCTTGTGGTCCATTTACCTTTTTGTATAATGGGTTAACTGATTTTCGTCATGCGTTTGACGCCATCTGGTTATCTTTTATGGCTACTATCCATCACAGAAACTGTCAACTTCAAAGGCTTTGGTTGTTTTTTACCCAGACTTGGTGTCTATCGTATACGTTCAAACTTAGATTCCTGACACGTCCTAACCTTAATTTCACCCTTCCTTACAATGGACTTGTAAGATTCCGTTTTTAGAGAGTAAAATTAATTACTTAGTGTTATCTGTTATTGGTGTCTGTCTGGTTTTCTTGTTTATATTAGTCGCATTCCTATCTCAGACTTGAATGAATAGAGTTACAGAGAGAAGTAAAAAAAATGTGTCTGTATTTACATTCTGTTACAAAATGGAGTCATCTCTGTTCTTATGGTGACTCACAGTATACACTTTTAATTTGTCTTAACATAAAATGTCTGCCCGTATAAATATACTGACATACTATATATCCTATTGAAAGAGCCCATAGGCCTCCAAGACCCAAGAATCTGACCCAAGTGCCAAGAGACATAATAGCCGATTTAATAATGGGCGAATTAAAGATCTTTTCGTAAGAGAATTCTGGAAAAGCCCACTTAAAGAGGATAAATATTCATCTATATCCACCTTTGCAGACTTTTCTGCAGCAACGAGAGCCAGTAGAAGATCATTTCAAGATATTACAACATGTTTACGACAGAATAACATTATTTACAAATGGGGATTCCCAACTAAACTGTATATTTTTTTAACGACTCCTCGCATCTCTGCTTAAACCCAGATCAGGCTAAGCAAAAACTGATTGAATGGAGTATACTGAAAGAGAGCAAAGGTAATCTGACTTAATAAGGAACTCAAGATGCAATGTTTTATTTTTAATTTTTGGGGCACATAATTGATCAGTAAACCTCTCTCTTATATGGGGGGCATAAGAGAGGAGTGAGTAGGGGAATTACAGGCTATAGAATTATTATTATTTTTTTTACACTTACAGTTGCTTATAAGGGAAAAATAAATGTTTATAAAAGGATAAAAAGATTACACTAATATAGCACTAATTGTTTGATACTTTTCCACGCAAATCTATATTCTAGGGGTTGTCTGAATGAGAGAGGGAAACTTTTCTAAAGATAAGACTAAACAAATGTATATATATATTTGTACATAAATAATTTAAATTAATGAGATGGATAAATAGACAATGATTCACATGTATAAAATTGTCACTTAGCTTGATCTTTAAAGATAAATATAAAACACTAGAAAATAAATGTAAATATATATATATATATATATATATAACTGAGTGAGTTGTAAATCTTCTAATATTCTGCTTTATAAGGGGGAGCAGAGAGGAGAGAGAGAGAGAATTTTCTAATACTTATAGTTGCACTTAAAAGGGGAAAATAAATATTTATAAAAGGGTAAAATGATCATATTATTTTTTTTTATTCTTTATTTTTGCAGTGCGTATAGTGGTTACAGGTATACATATGGTACCCCAACGGCAGTCCATATGCTGATTTCAAGACATTGGGGGTAGATAGATAATGCACTTTTTTTTTTTATAATACGTAATGATAACAAGCTAACTGGTATAACATGTTAGATTAAGATTTCGTTTAACTCAACTAGTTGCACATCAAGTTGTGTTATATTGCCACGACAGTAATCCAATACATAGGGGTCACTTAGATGTAGAATTAATGCACATTTTTATGCTTAAGTAAAGTTTGCGTTACAGGCTAAACTCGTATATGCTATATGCAGACGAAGTTCAGTAATTAGTACCATCTATGGTTAGGATCACCTTCATGCAAGTACTGTAATGCTTACATTGCTGTGTTTCAGTGAGTAGCAGTAAATAACAGGATTTAAAGACTTGTTAAGATACATAAACATATTGCTTAAAGTTTTATACTGTACTGAGTGTACAGGCTGCGCTTAAGAAGCTATTGCCTAACAGTTAAGAAGCTACAGCATAAATGGGTTTTATTATGGGTACACAGTGGTAAAGTTGATTATCTACATGCTAGTTATGGTTATGACTATGGTAGCTTTGCTATAAGTCTCTGGTACCAGATATCCTAACGTCCTTTAATGGCCGTTAACCCACGCCGCTTGCAGGCTTTGGGGGTGAGTCTTTTACTTTGTTAATCCCTGCTTCTTGTCCTGTCACCTCAGGGCTCAGGCTTTGGGGTTGCTGCCGGGTTGCCCGCTGCGGGTGCCGTGGTTTTGCAGTTCCTAGAGCTCGGGCTGTGGTGCCGTGTCGACCATTCCGTCGGCCACACTCCATCATCAGGGCCCCTGTGCTGTTACCTCTGCTCTGTTCGTTGAAGGCTCTGCAAGTACAGTCTCGGGTGGCTGTCAGGTGAGGGTTAGAGGTTCGGGTCCCCTGTCTCAAGGCTAAGTCTCTTTGATGTAAGGGACGGCTGGTGCTCCTGCTGTAGCGTTGCCGCCAGCGGCATATATCTGGTTAATATGCCCCTGGTGGCCTTGGGCCTTGTCTGGACCGTTTGCGCTGTGTCAGGCATTTTATGTGGGAGTGTGCCTTGAGTGGGCCTGCTCACCTCCCGCTTCTCTCTGCTGCGCTCTTGGTTCTGACGCGGTGTCTCCATGGCACGGGCCTCTAACTTTGCCCAGAAGTTCGTAAAGAGCCTGTCTACGTTGTGGAGCAAATGCTCAAACGTGCTCTGGAGTGACATCGCAATTTTAAGTGTGACGGTTGCTGCTTGATCTTGTCGCTTGATGGCTTCTTGTAGCCGGCTTGTTGGTGCTGGGTATGTCAGGGGGGGGGGACCGGGATGACCCCCACTGGTCCAGAGGGGGGGGGGACAGCTTGGAGCTATGTGCACTCCGCCGGGTATAGGGCTCGGAGAGCGGCCGCCTCTCTTCTGCCCACGTTTGTGTAGGCCGCAAGCCTGAACGACAGCTTTTCAGTGCCGAAACGATTGGATTTTGGTATCCCTGGATGCACCGTCGTTCCCTTATCTGGGAAGTCGTCGGTGGCTGATCGGTTTGGCGAGTGGCCCCGGTAATTCGTCGTTAATCAATCCCAGTCTGTGGAGCTCAGCCGATGCACGTCTGCTCACCTCTGCATCCAGGCTCCGCCCCCCAAAATGATCATATTATTATAGCACTAATTGATACTTTTTCACGTATAATATAGTATATATGAAGCTTGATTAGATATAAACAGGAAGACACTAAACAAAATCTAGTTAAACATTACAAAGATGCACAGCTTTTATTAAATTATTTTAATGGGTAATATCTTAATTAATAATCAGATATTGTTAAGACTATAAATACACAACTGACTCTACGGATATGTTTAAACGTATATAGGAGAGAAAAGAACAACATTAATTGATACAATTCTATTTCTTATTTGCCTCAAATCTCCATTGCAAATAATTGTGAATGACATACCTAGTATAAATACTGTTATACTTGTTAAATAATTGGAGCCGAAAATGCTTTATAGTTCTATAAATATTACAACATCTTAAATTGATCCTTAGATTGATTACTACATCCATTGAATATTAATATCATACTGGCTTTGGCCTCTGGAGGGCACGGATGGGATTTGGATATAACGAACAGGTTTTGAAATTTTTTTTTTGCTTAAAGAATTATGAAATGTGAACCTTAAACTCAATCTAAACGGCTGTATCTAATCTACATATATACATATTTAGGTCAAAATAATATTTAGCGTAAAATTATTATTATTTTTTCTCCTCTCCTAATCATGGATATACTATGATAAAATTTAAATCATCTCTTACAGTTTAATGGAAACACGCACACATGCCACTATCCCTGGTATTTTAGGGGGATTTTGGACACGAGATGGGAAGCTTTGCTTTCCACACATGTGTCAATTGGATGAATTTTCCAGGGCCTTTTTTTTTATAGGCACTGGAGTGTAGTGAATGTTTATGTAGTCGAGAATGCATTGAGACATATTTTTTTTGTTTTCTGTTTTTTTATTGTCATGATCGTCTGCTGGTGGTTGATAGGAGGGGGAGATTGGGGTTAGATGTCAATAAAACTCGTCACTATAAACTCACAGGGATTAAATTCCCCATTTAAAAGAACTTGTCTGTTATATCTTCTGACTAGACATCATATAGATATTGCTTTTATACAGGATGTTACGGTTACCCTTAGGCTTGCTGAGAGCTGGACCGCTTAGTCGTCTGGATTCCTAGTTGCTGAAGAGGGGAGAGCCGCTTTCCATAGTATTCCATATGAGTCCTGTAAGTGTAGAATAATCCCACTAGCTATAGCATAGCTAGGATACCTTTCTGCCCAAAAAACGAGTCAAGGCTGCGATTTGAGGGTCAAGTAAGAACTGAGGTCTGGAACACCCAGCCTGCTTTTTATTACAGTCAGGTACACACAGACCCCTCCCAGGGGGAGGTATAAAATAACCAATAACAGCATAGTACAGCCCCCTGGTGCCCTCCCCTCCGCTTGGGAGATAATTGAGTTTCCTACTGTATCTACTCAATTATCTCCAAGCTAAAACTTATACATTTTTATACATTTTTATAACTTTCTCATTTTGACTAGTACATTAATAAAACTATATTTTTGTGAACAACATAAATGGTGGAACAACATACTCAAATTTCGTGGGAATCCGTCCAGTAGTTCCAGAGATATTAAAAAGTCTCTTTGGACCGACCGCACGCCTGTTTGCAAGCCCAGAAACAGTTCCACAGATTCAGGCTGTGTGGTCGGTCGCTGTTTAGCCGGAAAAACGGTAAAGTTCCATCCGAAGCCGGTGTTCGAATATTCGAAGGCACCTCGGCTTTTGTCGAAGTGTCGAAGTAAATGCGGTTTCTATTTCCGCGATGGTCGCTAGCCGTGTGGTGATCTATTCCCATAAAAAGAGACGACAAAGTTCCTTTCGACGGTTGTTTCGAATGTCCGGCCGGGACTTAGTCTCCGCTGTGGTGTCGAAGGATCGGGAAAGATACAGGTTACCGCTGACCGCATTCGACTGCATTAAAATGGCCGCCGCCACGTGTTCGACTGTAATGGCGGCCGCTTCGACTACCTCAGTGACTTCGACGGCTTCGGCACTTTGACGGTATTCGAAGTGCCAGTTCAAAGATTGAAATGCTGTTCCTAAGTAATTAAAGGTACACAATTAGAACTAGTGTTTCTGTAACACAGGAAACCTACTGGAAAGAAATAGATAATGGCTTATGGAAATACAGTTAATAGTCTAACATCTATACATCATCTTTCCATCTTTTACCTTTTTCAGAGCTATTCCAATTCCAGTTCCTCTGGCCATAATAAGAAAGATTGAGATTATTTTTTCTACTTATGCATGGGGATCCAGGAAACCAAGAATCCCTGGAGATACCCTTAAAAGAAAGACAGATGCAGGCGGATTGGGATATCCCGAACTACACAAAATTCATGAAGCATGTATGCTCTCACATTTATTTATGATAAATAGAAATAGAAACAAGAAATTGGGATGGTACTTATTGGAAAGAAATAATTGCAGAGGACTTGATCCTTATCTCTTTCTATGGGCAGACCCTAAACATTTTAAATCTCTTAATATTTCTAATCAAATACTAATAGGTTTTATAAAATGGATGTTTAAATTTAAAAAAAACAAAAATGGAAATTCCCTACAACTAAATTTATGAGTGCTAGTCCCATCACAGCCTTGTCCATACACCTTGAACATTTGAATATGTTCCACTGGCAATCTTATAATATAAAGACAATATCAGATTTATATGATAATAATGTGTTATACTCCTTTGCTGCTTTACAAACAAAATGTTATTTACCATCTCGCGAGTTATTTCACGATATTAGGATAAAAAAAATCTCTCTTTAGATCTATCCTTTGAGCCAGATATAATAAATACTATAGATAATTTACAAATCTCTTCAAAAAAAAAGTTGCCACAATAGGTAAAGTTCTTGATAAAGCATCTTGTATAAATAAATGGAAAGGTCGTCTTGAGATGGGAGCAAGATTTGTGTTTCTCTACATCTTTACAGACTTGGCATTATGCCTGGTGTCTAAGTAGAAGGGCTATGCACAGCATTAATTTACATGAGTAGTCCAAAGATGGTATATGGTCCCTGCCAGGATCTCAAAAATGTATTCCACTTAAGCGAACCAATTTTGGAGATGCCAAAACTCTATAGGTTCTCATGTACATATCTGGTGGGATTGTCCTAAACTTGTCTCTCTTAAAGGAGATTGAGAGCAACAGATCAGAGATCTTTTCGGTATACAATATAACCTTTCAGGCTTTCCTATTCCACATTGATCTTCCATCATCTGATAAACACAAGAAATATCTCTATATTAATATTTTTGCAGCAGCAAAAATCTGTTTAGCCAGATATTGGAGAAATTCAGCTATCCCAACTTGGACTGAAATGCAAACACAAATAAATTTCCAATGCAATGCAGAAAAGCATTTTTATAAAAGTGATATAAAGTTAGCTCAGCTATTTAAAAATATTTTGGACCATTGGATACAATACCGTAATCCAGTTTTACCCTGTGAGTTTGAGTAGAGAACATCTAATTCGAGTCCCCTCCCTTCTCCCTCCAGCTTCCGGCAGCAACTAATATTTTTAAACAAATGTTTTTTTTTTTTTGTATGTTTGTTTGTTTTTTAATTTTTTTTAATGATTTTTTTTTTGCCTCGATGCATCCCAAAATGTACTTATGATAAAATAATGTTATGCGTTTAAGATAAATGATTAGAAGTGACTTTCCATGCTATCTCCTGAATTATGGTTTCTTATTTAAATATCTTTATATGGGGATAACGGAATACATATTAACATTGATTATTGAATACCATTATAGTCACTTGTCGTTAGGAGCTTTGTTTAATTTCTGTACATAATATATATGTTGTTTTATGTGATTTATAAATATGTAGAAAATCTAAATAAAGATTGATATATAAATAAATATACTGACATAACCCCCCTTAGTTATTAACATAGCAATGAATAATTTAGTCTATGAATAAGCACTACAGAAGTTACAAGACATATTGTATACTCATATCACTTCTTCTGGCGTTGGGCATGTGTATGCATAATTAACATTTTTGCATATTGTTGCATAAACTTAGGGGTACCCCTTTAAATGGCACATCCCCTGATGGCCCTGATCTGGGTGAGTAACATATCTAAAAATCACCCAGATCGGACCAGGGGTTCGGGAAATCTATGGAGGTAATAAAAAGTTCCATGCGATGGGGCCCTGCGGTCGGTCACCGTATAAGGGAACACTTTACACGAACGGCTAAAGGTACAGAGATTAGGTAGGGTTCACAGGAATCCCCTTGTTCGGTTGTTTCTGTCCACCGAACGAGGGGCCGTTCGGTAGTTTGGAACCGTACGAACCGGGCTGGTGGAGGTCTCAGCGGTGTTCGCCTATTCGAGTGTCCGATTTGGGTTCCAGACACTCGATGGCAAAACACTGCTGTTCGGGAGTTTGTAAAATGGCCGCCACCACGTGTTTGTTTCCCGAATGGCGGCCACCAGGAGACAAAGGACCTACCGCATAGCTCGTTAATTACCCGCTTGCAACATTGTTGCCACGGGTAATTGAAGGCACACTTCACACAGGGGGGGGTCTGGTTGTTCGGTAGTTTCATTCCCTTACTTTATTTGAATGATTCTACCGAACAATCAGAGGAATACACTTCTTTTAAAACACATAGAAACTGGCAATGTACACGAATACAGTTATTCACATGAAATTTGTAGGACAGCCCAGGGTCATCTGCTACAATCTCTATAGCACTTTCAATTACGTCAGTGTACACTGGATATAGCGTAAGGTCACCGATGGTGATACGAGAGTCGTGGGGTACCTTAATTAGTAAGACAGGTGCTGGTAAGGCAATTACTGTATTAGTCACCTTGTCCCTCTGAAAAACACTTGTTTTTAAGACACGTGCTAACCAACCATTTATCTTTTACTAAGATCGCATGTACTAAAGTATTATCATCGGTTTTGGACACAGTCACTTGACATTTTTCAGAGCCATGTTTAATGTACTCGATCCCACACAAAGCATTTGTAAAATCATACATGAAAGGTTTTCCATCACACTGGAAACTAGTGTCTTTGAATTTCTCTCAGTCATTTAAAATGGGTATTGAATACCAATCTGGTACCCACGGTTGAAAAGCCAAAACATTTGGGGTTTGAACTTTTACGTGGATATCTTCCTTCCATGTACCGACATTGTAAATTGTTTTCATTTGAAAATTGTTTTTGGGAGTAAGATACGGTATGGCCAATAAAAAGCAAATCTCCATGCGTTCCGGGTCAAATAAGAGACGTAGAGCACTCTCCATCTCAAAGGCAAGATTTAATTGCATAGGCTCAACTGTATCTACATCCACATTGGCAAGCATCGCATGAACGATATCCTTTGATACAAAATACAGAGGTATACGTCCCTCTGCCAATTCAATCATTCCGGTTTGCACTTCATCAAGAAAAGCAAGTGTGTGGAAAAAATAGTTAATATGTCCTGGAGAAGTGTTCTTTGCTGTTTTATCACCTGATGAATATCGTTAGCGCAACGATTTCCATATCCAGTATCAAGATTTCCATATCCAGTTTTTGGACTGAAATAGAGTTGACTGCAGACATTCCAGTTGCGACAACTGCACCAACAGCGGCACAAACCAATGCCACAATTTTAGCGGTGAGGAACCTTTTGGGTTAGTTGCTCATCGAAATAGTACTGGATACAAAAGGTTTCCGGGCTTGCTCCAAGATGTTTCGCACACGGTCCTGTGCTCTTTGGAGGTGCATCTGGTACCAGGTTTGTAACTCAGGAAGCTGCATCGATGAAATGTTGTATGCCTTCTCGATGGAAATCTTGGGGTCCAAGCTGACGAACACACGTTGGGTCAGGATCCTCTTCTCTATCAAGATGAACCCTTGTGTCTCCTGAATCAGGATGCCTGAGGATGGTCCCATCTCTGCGATCGGATCGGTTCATAGCTCATGGCACAGGAGCAGTACAATCCAGAAACAAGCCACATCCTTCTTGGACATCTTTCAACAGTCACGGATCAGCAACTCGTCTCAGACTTATCTACTAATGATTCAAGGGTTGTAAAGCATACAAACTTATAACTGTGTGACATCACTTAGCCTAGGACAACACATTATTTACGATTCATCAACGTTATACATTTTGTCTCTTTATATTTTTATAAATGCATCCATTGTAACGGACCACCTGGCACCCCAACTGGGTACCTCCGTTGCTTGATGCTCCTAGTGCTTCCCGAGGGCTCCAAGCACTCCATTTGACACCATAAGCACTGCAGACCCCACGACCGCCGCAGCTTGGTTGGGGTTTCGCCGTCTCCTACCCACCCAGGACATACGACAAGGATCCAGGTTCCAGTGGGTGAACCTCTCTTTCCCCAGAGAGCGAAACAGGAACAAGGGATTATAGCAAGGGAGTATGAAGAGCATAGCAATCCCTGTAGCAGATTCCCCCAATAAGAGACAGGACTCTAGATTGAGGGTGAAGTAGAACTGAATGCACTAAGGCTTTGTCTCTTTTATACAAGTTTTCCCACAAGGTTACCACCCATGTGGACCTTGTTGGGCACCAAAATGTACATTTAAAAGCCAATAATATTCAGTCACAAAGTTAAACACTCCTCCCCTCTGCTTGGGAGATAATTGAGTTAATTACTGTATCAACCCAATTATCTCCAAGTGAAAAAATACACTTTTTACACATTTCTCATAACATTAAAATTAAACATCCAATTCCTATAAAACGTATTGTTACGGTATCCTCAGCATGAAATGTACAAACTGCCATTTAGTGAATGTTCCCTGTTCGCAATGATGTAGACTGTATGCGTACTCACTACAATCATGCAAACCGTAAGTAAGGGAACATTCCAAACTCCCGAACGGTCTCCATACGGTCACTTCCCTCCTCGAGCGCTAAGCTCACGAAACCGGCAGTATCAGCCGAACGCCAATAGCTCCCAAGCGGCAAATAATCTTAATAAGCAGTCTTTAGTCGCTAGTAATACAATCCCCCCCAATAACGAGACCAAGCTCCGCATTGAGGGTAAAACACGAACTGAGTTTACTGTGGGCTACCTGCCCGTATTTATGCAGGTCTCCCACTTGGTGGACTCCCCTAGGGGACCAAATGGGAGACTGAAATAGCAGAAGGACATATGGCATTTCAGGACATACAGTCACACAATATTCCCAGCATACATCACAGTTTCCTCCCCTCTGCTTGGGAGATAATTGGGAAGTAATTCAATTATCTCCCAAAGCAGAGGCAAATCACCATTTTAAATGTAACCCATAAAATACATAAAAATGCATAACTTTATAACTGCCGATTATTTCTTATTCGTGTAACACATCCCCAGATAGCCTGGATCTGAGTGCATATTATTGTCGAACAGCGCTCAGATCCCATACGCATAGTTCAATCGCCATGGAGTCAAAGTCTGTTACAGTTCTTCGGTATGCAATTGACTCCATGGGACGGTTATCTGGGGTAAGTCCATTCGGGTCTTTAAATCTCCCGAACGGCCGGTCTTCGCACACTTCTGTCGACTGGGGAGGGAGGTCGACGGCTTCAGCTGTGTTCGGTTGAAA
The DNA here is from genome assembly GCF_036172605.1 of Pelobates fuscus. NCBI lineage: Eukaryota > Metazoa > Chordata > Amphibia > Anura > Pelobatidae > Pelobates > Pelobates fuscus. The sequence continues at coordinate 135,064,409 of NC_086319.1, read as the reverse complement.
AAGTGTCCGTTTTCAGTTCCATGAGTTTCGTACCGAACACCGCTGGTCATTCGCATGGTTTAAAATGGCCGCCGCCTCGTGGTCGACATACGAACGATGACCACCCTGTATTCGGTTTTAATTGAGAAGTGTCTGTGGTTAACCGCAACGTTCTAATTGGGATCAATAGGTTAACCAGCAGTACACTTCTCTTCTGGGTGGCCGTCCGTTCGGCAGTTTTGTTCGTGAACAAAGTCCATTCCCTTAGATCCAGGCATAAGAAATAGGCGAGTTCATGAAACAAGCAAACAGACGAATCCAGTAATGGGTCTGTCACACGTATATTTTCGGGCATAATTATGGGAACAACATATTAAAGAATCATGTGAATTGGTTCATAGGTTCGGGAGATAGATGGAAGTCCACATTTAACCGACCGGACGCACGTTTTCATGCCCAAAACAGTTCCAGAGAATTAGGCTGGGCGTCCGGTCTATTTCCCATGTTAAATTTAGTTCAAATAGACGAACGGCAACCGTCCGTGCAAACCGTCAATGTTAAAGTACCGTTCGAATTGTCGAACAGCGTTTGACTCCAGTCGAAGCATCGAAGTCTGGAGAAGATAAAGTTCAGCGGTGTTCGTGCCATCGCATATCCGATTTGAGTTCCATGAACTCAACGACCAAACACTGCTGAACGCGTTCGACTGAATTAAAATGCCCGCTGCCACGTGTTCGTATGTTGAATGGCGGCCACTTCGGCACTTCAGCTGTATCCGAAGTGCCAGTTCAAAAGTGCAGATCCTTTCCCATAGGATTTAAAGGGCCAGACACAGTTTTTTTTAAATCCAGTAAGCCCAAATAGAGTGCTTAAACGGCAATCAACCCCAGGGGCCGTAGTCACAGGGCAAGAGGCTGGCAAGCAGGCCTCTCCAAAAGCCAGTGGCAGAGCGTAGTTTGTAACATCCCTCACTACATTTATTACTGACTCTTCAGAAATGTGTCTATAGCAGCTAAACAAGCTACTAACCTGCTTAGAAAATGTAGTTATTGGTTGGCAATGGTTAATGACCTGAACATACATGAGATCATGGCACATAATAACTTTTCACATCATACAATACCACGTGATTCAAGCATTCATCCAAGTTAGTTGCTCACTCTTTTGCATCCCGAATCCACACCTATAATCCTTAATTAAGATTTAGGATGACAAGCACGCAACTGGTTAATGTGAACCCACTTTTCAATAAAATCACCATCCGTAGGAATTTTTATCTTATACGCTACTGGGGAAATTTTGTCAATTATGACATGGCCCTTTCCAAGAAGGTAGAAATTTATTTTCCTGGACTTCATTTTGCACAAAGTTATGCAGATATATATTTGATCTGTTATCTCATATTCCTTTTTCGTGGTTTTTAAATCGTAATAGGTCTTAACCCCTGTTGCTGCTTTTTCTAGATTCTTTTGGAAAAAAGCAAATGCTGTAAGTGCTGGCGCAAATCTTCGATGTACTGATGTGTAGTGGCAGCATGGATCAAGTTATGATCAGAAGTACGATATAGCAAATGCTGCTGTAAAACCATCTTTCTTCCTGCCATCAATTCAAAAGGTAACAATTTGGTAGCAGTGCTAGGTGTATCTCTAATCGCCATTAGAACTAAGTGCAATTTAATGTCCCCGTCTTTCCCAGACTCCTTAACATACTTTTCCAGAATATTAACGATAGACTGGTTATATCGCTCTACCCCCCCGCTAGACGCAGTGCGGTATGCAATATGTAGCTTTCGTTTAACACCTAGGATTTTGCACATCTTAGCCATTACTTCGCTGGTAAAATGACTTCCTCTGTCTAACTCAATTCTTTGTGGCAGACTGAACCTGGAAAAGACATGGTTAATCAACAAAGTGGCACACATGGTACTTGTGTTCTCTTTGCAAGGCAAACATTCTATCCACTTTGTGTACATACATGTAACGGTTAACATGTATTTGTTACCGCTTGAAGATCTTGTTACAGAACCTATAAAGTCAATTTGAATATCAGACCAGGGTAATGACATATCCCTCTTCTGAAGTGGTGCACGATGGGTTGGACCATGGGGTTGATATTGCAGACAAATCAAGCAATCCCTGACAGTATGTCTTTACATCTCTTAACATGTGTGACCAATATGCATAATCACACTGTTGGGTGTAACATTGTTGACTATTACATAGGTGGGATTCTTACCAATACTTACCACTGGTGTAGGTGTTACCACCATCCCTAATTGTTGTATCCTATTGGATAAACAGATTAGGGTGTCAGAGTTTTTCAATATCTGACCCTTCTTTACCTGTAGGGGTAAAAGAAAGTTACTTGTTCCTTGTGGAATGGTTATGTCATTAGGTACTTGGATACTTACCGCGTATGGTAGTATTTGTCCTGATTTCAGGGTATTTTCTTCGTATTGGTATCCACAAGGATTACCTTTTAACCTTGTCCACAAGTTGGAGTTAATCAGGTCAAGGTGTATGGAAAAGCGATGTATGACAGCATTGCCAATTTAAACCTGATAGCGAGGTTCGTCTGTCACTAGGAATAAATGTTTAGCCGTCTTACTTCCGATGGAAATGGATAGTAAACATTTTGCTATCACATTGTGAATCTCTGATTAGCCATCCATGTTCTGGATCCACCTGTCATGTGGGGAAGCGTACCTGATCATTTTTGGATTAGCTATCTGCTTTAACAGGCTTCTGCTAATGTAGCTGTTCTCACTCTTTAAGAGAGACATTCTGGATTCTCTCTGGAGCAACTCTTGCAGAATGTTCATCTACAGGTGAGATTGTCTCATTCACCTGAAGAATAGTCACGTGAGGTGACTGACTATTCCTAAGATGTACCTCAATAGAGTCAGGTCTTTCTTCTATCACATGGTAGTTACGTTCGGATTGAACATGTGATTTCTTATAGGTTATGGGAACCTTAGCTTGTGACCATACAATTCCATTCACCAAGTCAATAATTATGTCTATACCCAGAATCAGTCTGTTATAGGGGAGAGCTACCACGATTACTGGATGTCTAAAGGTTTTGTTACCTATTTTAAACTTTAACCAGGTATTGCCAATAACATGAAGGGCATTTCCTCCTACACTCAACAGAGCATTGGGGAAATCTCTTAGCTTCGGCTTATCCGTTGCTAAATCCATTACTTGTTAGAAAAAGCAAGTTTATAGAGAGCGCAAATTGCCTATAGTATAGTGGATTTTCTCAGCCAGTGCTCCAAATATAATTTATCCACAAGAAAAAATTAATACTTAAAGCTGCTTAATACTTTAAAAACCTTCCCAGTTTTAAAACATCATATATGACACAAATAAAATAAAAAAACAGTATCAGCGCTTAGTTAATATACCCCTATATTGCATATAGGGTTCAACTGTAAAGATATGTAAAACAGAAGAGTTCCAATTCCAGTCTTAATGTTGGAGGTTTCAAATGTCCGTAGGGATTTGATAGTTGTACTATCAAATCCCTACGGACATTTGAAACCTCCAACATTAAGACTGGAATTGGAACTCTTCTGTTTTACATATCTTTACAGTTGAACCCTATATGCAATATAGGGGTATATTAACTAAGCGCTGATACTGTTTTTTATTTTCAATCCATTACTTGCTGGAAGTAGGTTTTGGATAAGATAGTGGCTTTGAAAGGCCACTTCCTAATTCACATAGGAATTTAGAATGGGTCAACATATCACTCATTTTCCATATGTTACCTGTCACAGCAGTAGTTTCTACCTGTACTGAGGAATGCTCAGTCTTACCCACTGGCCCATCCTTCTTAGGAATACAGTCGGTCCTCGGTTTACAAACGCCTCGGTTAACATAATTTTTGCATAATTTTCGGTTTACAAATGAAAATCCAATGAAAATAATGCCTCGGTTTACAATTTTTTTTCGCAATACAATGCAAGTTTCCCCAGGATGCATTGCATCTGGAAGGTTTATAGCACCGCCCCCTGCATGCTGGAGCCTGTGGTTAGCACGTGATGTCGAGTGTGGAGGTGTTGGAGTGGCTTTCCATTGAATTTTTTTTGCTATTCTGGAAATTGTTTGCAGTTGTTTTGGGACTTTTTGGTGCATTTCTCAAGCTGTGGAAAGGTTTGTTTGCATGACTTTTTTCTGACCTCCAGAACGGATTAATTGGTTTTCAATGCATTCCTATGGGAAACCACGTTTCGGTTTACAAATTTTTCGCAATAAGAAATGTCCCGGAGAACGCATTAAATTCGTAAACCGAGGTTCCACTGTATCTTGAACTATCAAGCAGGAACTAGCTGTCGGCATCTCATCAGTTAAGCCTTTCAGGTCTGGATCCTGGAAACTAGAGTCTGTTAGGGATTTTAGCCTTTGGCTGAAATGAAAAAAACAGAGGGACACGTTGCGCCTCCTTCACTCAAAAGTGAAGTGACAGAGCAGGCAATAATTTTTTCTAGCACAATTATTGTTTGTCTGACTGTGAGGGTTCGAAAAGGAAACAGGGTTAGGCATTACATCTGCTAACAACCTAACCTGTTTAGTCACAGTGGCTATTATTGCGGCGGCACCTGTGGTTGCAGTTGAATAGTTGCTCTGCAATTGTGGCTGTCCCTAAAAAAGGATTTATGGCAAAGACTTGGTTAATCTTTGTCACTTCTTCCATTAATTTGCCCATCTGGTTGGTCAATTGACCAACCTGACGACGCAGATTATTTCTGCCATTGCCGTTTTGTCCTTGCCCATTAGAATTAGGCTGGGATGACTGAGACTGTTAGAAGTTATTGGAATTAGATTGGCTGTTTCTGTTTTCATGTCTCCTATTTCCCTGAGGATTCCTTCTCCATTGGGAATTGCCTTCGTTCTTATTCCCATTGGCATTGGACTTTTCAGAGTTGGTTCTTATTCCCATTGGCATTGGACTTTTCAGAGTTATTATTAGAGGAATTAACTAGATTGCTTATGGCATTTTCCTGTTTCTGACGTTTTGGAGTTTTCAGAACCTCAGAATAAGTCCTCTTTTTCTGTTGGATTCTAAACCTAACTGAATTTTAGTCTCTGACACCATTTTATCACCAGGTTTCTTAACCTTTTGATGATTTTCGTCATGTGCATGGTGTATAGTATACAATTTCATGCACTGACTGACTAGTCATTCTAACGGTAATTTACAATCATAATCTCTTATGAGATTCCTTTGTATGTCTACTGGCATAGCATGAAAATACAGATCTTTGAATTCTGTACTTTCATACCTGGGTTTCCTTTGGGCCACGGAATATGCATTTTTAAGAATTATAAAAAATTCTCTGGGACTTTGATCTGGACGACACTTTAAGTTATACAGCGCTTTCCTAGCAGGTTTTATACTTACCATATTCCATGATTATCTCAGATTTCATCTTTGACCAGGACATTAGCTGCATAGCTTGTAGACTCTGCAGATGAATACGGCATATTGAATCAAAGGTCCATGTAATGTACCATTTCTTATGGATGTCATCATACATGTCGAATGAATTTATAGCTCTTTCAGAATTTTCCAGGTGCTCAGATATGTTTCCTGAACTTCTAGAAAATTGTGGGACTGTCTCTTTAAGGAATCGAATAATCTGAGGAGTTTCATAGACATGAGTACTTGATTTGACTCTCATTTCTAGATTCCCTGCTTTTAGGAAAACATCTGTGCGATCTGGCTGCTGAATAAGGATTTTGTCTGTATAACAGGTCAGATGGCATACCAGTCATATGGCTTTCAGAGTGGACAGTGCAATCACTTTCACTTCCATCACTCTGAGCTTCTCGCTCACTATCACAAATCTGATCAGAGTTCTGCCAGTGTACATATCCATGTCTGCTTTCACTCCTATCACCCTGAACCGGATTCCTTTCCTCAAGCTTGGCCAATACAGTCTTTTCAAACTGTTCTTTTCAAGATTGCCATTGTTTGGCAATATCATGAGATGAGGAACCGTGTTCCACAGGTGTTTTCTCAGATTTGCTCACATCTTTCCTTTCAGACTGTTTTAGGAAAATCTGGTCTGGTGTAGGAAAATCATAATAAGGAGGGGATTTACAGGTAGCCCTTTCTTGTATTTTTGTGCAACTTTTTGGCACATAGTGATGACTACTAACCTCACTGTCTGATTTTTGACTCTCCTTTTCGTATTCTTCCAATTGCTTTTTAAGCTGATTTATTTCCTGTGCACATTCATCCGTCATAGCTTTCAGTTCTTTTTCGTGATCAGCCAGACGGGTATTATGTGCTCAGCAAGTAAATCTTGGTATTTCCCACTTTGCATGTGTTCAATCTGGTATTCAGTACCCTGTTTTCTTCTAACGTCTTTAGCTGGCCTGACATAAAGAACGGCCAAGAGTGTATTACGTACCCTATTTTTTTTCTATGTTGCTTTGATTTCCAGTTACTTTAAGATGTTTTATTATGGGTGAATCTTTTCTAATGTAAGTATTACCCTCTCGTTCTATGTCATTCAGCCATTCCTCATAGTCTAGACCAATCTTCATATATTTATGAATATGGACTAGAGCATGTCTCAGGTCTTAAATTATTTGGACATTGTCTGATAAAGATGGATCGCTGAATTAATCTCAATACAAAACTCTTTTCTATATCAAGATTTATATTGCATGAATTACACAATAGCAATGCCTCTGAATTACTGTGTGAAATAACATTTCAACTAATGATGTCAGCAGTCTGCCTCCAAATTGTGAGGATATTTATGGGGTGAGAAATATTAAATATAATAATTTTATAAAAATGATCAAAATGTATTTAATTTTTATTAAGATCAAAAAATGGGGCACAAGAGAATACTGAGAGCGGGCAGCAGCTGAAATAGCCTGCCCTTCGGTGGGTCCCCGCTCAGATCTCAAGCTGGTTTTAGCTCATCTTGTGCCATTACAGAAAGAACATCTCTGAAACATATCAGACTGGTCCCACCCATATGGGCAGTCCACATCTGAAATGCCAGCAAGTTCCCTATGCACGAGAGACACCGCAACCCCAGACAATCGTCTCAGCCTTGTTAGGCATAATCAGTGAGGCATAGCTGATATCGCTCTAGGCACCGTAAGCAAGCGGTCCACGTCTGGACTACCCTTTAAAGTTATGAAGAGCAAAAAACGGGGCACAAGAGAATACTGAAAACTTATGCCTTAATCCCTTCAGAGGAATTCTCTCTTCAATATACCATAGACAATGCCATTCAATCACTTGTATGTTGGGGCCTGGTTGAGCAAAACCAACATTATTAATGCGTTTTAGTTTCTCTCTATTTCGCCTTCTCTTTGGCATCTACATGGGATTAAGTGGAAGGATCAGTACTATTTTTTTTACTAGGCTAACTTTTGGCTCGAAAAAAAAGGAAAAAGAGTCCAGCGACTCTTCATTATTTAAATTATTTCCTCATTATTGAGAGTAATATTTACACTCCAAATAGTTTGCAGGATGCTATTCAGCTTTTTGAAAGTTTAGGCATCCCTCCTTCCAAAACTGAAGGCCCTGATACTATGGTCAATTTTCTTGGCATACAACTGGACTCTGTAGCTATGAAGTCCAGTCTACCTATGGATAAAAAGACTTGGTTCCTGTAGTTGTAAAGAACTGCAGTCATTGCTAGGATTGTTACATTTTGCGATGAGAATCATTCCTAAGGGCAGGTCATTCATTTCACGGCTCCTCTGTATGTTACCCAGTCTTCCCTCTGAGGAAAGTAGGGTTTCTCTTGATTCCCATGCCACTGCTGATTTTTGGATGTTGCAGAAATTCATACAACAATGTTCATACCCCCTATTTCCGACAGTTGCCCAATGCTCTGGTTTGATGTGGTGGCTACTACTGACTTTGCAGCTATTTAGGGTATTAGGTGGCTGTGGGGCTATTGGCCTCCTGAAATCACTGGAATCAAACTTCAGCACTGTTTGAAATATATCCCATTGGGGTCAATTATGGTCAGGTCATACAGTGCAATGTTTTTCTGACAATCAAGCAGCATGTCATATTATTAATAAAGGCTGTCCACCTTCACTCATTATTATAAGATTCATTAGAAGATTGATTTGGTTGGCAGCTACTCACCAGTTCTCTCTCTCATGTACACACATTCCCGGTATTCATTACACAGCAGCTGATCGTTTGTCCCATTTCCATTTTGTTCCATTTCCCAAAGCCTCGCCAACAGTGATACCTGCCTCTCAGTTTCAAGATCTCGTTATGGACTGAACCAACTCTTGCATGGCAGAGAACTCTTTCTGACAATATTAGACACTCGTACAAAAGAGCTTTCAATTTATTTACCAGATTTGTTACAGAATTCTTTGTAGTAGACACATTCTCCATGGAATCTTTAGTGGCCTTTAAGTCTTTTTGACACCTTAAATTACAACTTTCATATAACGCAATCAAACTCCACATGCTTTCACTATACCCAAACAAACAAACTTTTGTATCGTCATACCAAGACAAAACTCTATTAAAGGGAATCTTTTTTTATTTATTTTTTTTATTCTTTATTTATCAAATCATGCATGGTTATTGTAGAGAAAGGAATGCAACATATAGAGACATTCGTTTATACATTGGTGCATTCCTGTGTGATCATACAGGAGTATTTGCTAGGAACATATCATGCAATACCAAAGGTTACTGTTTACAGTACAAGTTCTTCTATATATGAACATGCATCTTTGCATCAATTGTAACTGCGTCAAATTGCTCTGCATCTGACAATCGCCTCTCTGTGCTTGTGTCACAGCTTTAGATACTTTTTGAGTTTAAGCATGAGAAAGGGAAATCGAGAAAGGGTGGAAGAGGAACAGAAGCGAGAGAAGGGGGTGAGGTGGTGTGGGGGAGATATTGTAAGGGGAGGAGGAGGGCTCCTGGGAGGAAAGGGGGCATGGGACATCTCTTTATTCGATCCATGGTTGTCCAGTCTTAGTGGTGATGTCTGTGTGGGTTTGTGTCTTTCAACAGTCAATGTATTCTTCTTAAGGTTCCCAAATTTGGAGGAATAACTGATAAGTGTCTCTGAGTTGTGCAGTAAGTTTGTCCATGAGGTGAGCGTCCTTGATGACCATATCTATGTGTGGCAAGTTTATGTGTAGCCATGTCTTTTCCATGGCTCTTCTGGCGGCCAGGTTTATTTTATTAAACAATTTCTGTTCTTTGCTTGTAAGTTTATCTAGTGGTCTTGCTATAAGGAATGTCCATGGGTCCGGTTGGATATGTTTGTGAAGTACGTCTCAATAATTTGGCTATACTTTCCCAGAAGTTTTTCACTTTTGGGCACGTCCACCACATGTGGATGTATGTACCTTTATCTCTGCACCCCCTCCAGCAAGTGTCAGTGGTTGTTTTGCCCATTCTGTATTGTTTAACTGGTGTAGTGTACCACCTCATGAGTGTTTTGTAACATTGTTCCTGGTGTAATACGCAGATGGAAGCCTTTGCTGCTGCCTCCCAAACATCTTGCCATTCCCTGCTCTCTAGTGGTTGTTGTAGGTCTGCTTCCCACAATGCTACGTATGCGGGTGTCTGTGTTTCGCCTGTGGGTGCGCTTAGTTGTGTGTATAGGAGCGTAATGAGGCCGGTACGTGGTCCTTCTACGGCACGTATCGTTTCTTAGAATGTTGATCTGGACATAGCTGCTGTGTGAACTTGCGGTTTTGCGGCAAAATCTCTTACCTGTATATAATGGGGCCAGAGTTTTTAAATTATCAAATGTTTTGAATTTGCCTGCATGATAGAGTTGGTGGTACCGTTGTATGCCTGTATTTTCTATATTTAGGAAATCCCTTGCAACTAGTCCTGGTGTAAATGCTTTGTTACAGAGGTACGTGGCTATGGGCGAGATTGGATGTGAGAGGGCGTATTTGTGTGCTGTAGAATCCCATATTCTGATCGAGTTCAGGATGGCGGGGCAGCTTGTACGGAGTTCTGGTCTGTCGGCTCGAGGTACCCAGATCCAGAATTGCGGAAGGTCATAAGCAAAGTCTCTACATCCACCCATCTGTGGGTGTCTGGTGGTGAGTGCCATTCTATTGTTTGTGCAAGTTGGGCTGAGAGGTAGTAGAGATAGAGATTGGGCAGTCCCAGCCCTCCTCTACTCTTGTGGATATATAGGGTCTGTCTTGCTACCCTGTGTCTTTTCGAGCCCAGATAGTCATATATCTCGGTTTGCAGCATTTTTAGGTCTCCCTTAGTTACTTTTATTAGCAGTGCTTGAAACAGGAAGAGAAGGCATGGGAGGGGGTTCATTTTGATGCTATGCAGCCTTCCTATTCATGATATTGGTTTGTCATGCCATTTCTCTAAATCCTTTATGAGGACATTTATAATGCATGATTTTCCGCATATAAATCGTAGGAGTTTGTGGTCAGCTTGACACCTAGATATTTGATGGGTCTGTGGCTTATGTGTAGTTTAGTCGTTTGCTTTAGCCATGCGATATCTATTTCCGTCATCCCTATCGGCATGCCTACTGATTTGTCTAGGTTAATCTTGTAGCCCAAAACCTGGTTGTACGTATCCAGTAGTGTGAGAAGATTCGGGATCGAGTGTGTTGGATTAGTGAGAGTGAGTAGCACGTCATCTGCATGTGCAGAGACATTGAATTCCTCCATTGCTATCTTTATTCCTGTTATCTGCGGGTGGGATCTTATTAAATGTAGCAGTGGTTCTAGGGCCAGTATGAACAGAAGGGGTGACAGGCCCTGGGGTGTTCCATTTGTGAGGTCAAGGGGCGCAGGGTCGCACCTTGCACTACAGTTTGTGCTCTGGGATTGTTGTAGAGGGCTTTCACTGCTGTTATGAAGAGGTCTGGTATCTGCAGCTTTCGTAGAAGTGCAAACATATAGTGTCATTGGATTCTATCGAAGCCTTCTCTGTGTCCAGAGAAAGGACCAGAGAAGGCGCTCTGGATTTCCCAGCCCACCATATGAGGTCTGTTGCCCGCCTTGTATTTTCGTAAAGTTGTCTGGTGTATTTTCGTAAAGTTGTCTGTGTGTATAAGTTACGTCAAGAGGGGGTTTAGTCTGTTTGCAAGCACCTTGGCATAAACCTTTATGTCAAAGTTTATAAGAGAGATGGGGAGGTAGTTGGTCACTTGTGTGGTGTCCCTGTCTGGTTTTGGAATGAGTGTGATATTTGCGTTTGTAAGGTCTGGGATAGGGCCTCTCCTGTCGTCCAATGTGTATGACAGGTGGGGTGTCAGGTCCTCTCTGTAGGCCTTATAGTATGCCCCATCAAAGCCATCTGAACCCGGGGCCTTGTTTCCCTTGAGCCCTGCTATCGCTATATCCACCTCCTCCACTTCTATCGAGTCTCCTAGGGGTCCTATCAGGTCTGCCTTGAGCTGTGGGAGTTGGACTTTGTTCAGTAATGTCGCTACTGCCGATGTATATGCCTTGTTATCCACTGTTAGTGTGGGGGAGTGGTTGTACACTGCCGTGAAGAATCTCATGAATTCTTAATTTATTTCTGTCGAGTTTGTGAGAATCTTTCCTTGTTCGTTTCTTATGGCAGTTATCGTCGGGGCGTTGGTTTTAGGCCTGAGGGCTTTCGCGAGGATTGTGTCCATTTTGTTAGACTTTTCATAGAAAAGTCTTTTTGTTCTCATGAGTTCTTTACTTATGTTGTCTATCAGTAGTTCCCTGATTAGTCGTCTGATTTCCATTAGTTCCATGGTCGTGGTTTGGGTGACCGTCTGTTTGTGTTGTAATTCTGTTTTGCGCAGTTGTTTTTGTAATCCTGTAAGTCGTTCGTATTTTATTTGTTTTTGTTGGGTCACTTTCTGTATGAGGGGACCGCGTATCACTGTTTTATGGGCCGCCCAAAGAGTTGTTGGAGAAATGTCTGGTGTGTCGTTGGTCTGCAAGTAGTGCACGAGTTCTTTTTGAAGGTCCTCTTTTATTTGTGGGTCCCTGAGGAGGGAGGCGTTCAGCCTCCACTTCCAGAGTGCGTGGTTACTAGGTGTTTTTAAGGTGAGTGCAATGTCTGCGTGGTGTGACCACGATATCGGGTTGATTACCGAGGTCCTAATCCAGTGCATGCCTATTTTGTTAGTCAGGAATAGGTCTATGTGTGAGTAGGTCTTGTGTGCCGCTGAAGAAAATGTGTAATCCAGTTTTCCTGGGTGTTGGAGTCTCCAGGGGTCCAGTAGGCCCGTGTTTTGGATGAATTTGTATAAGAGTTTGGCTTGTCCCCCTCTGTTGTGTGAGCGGGAGAGATATTGTCGCCCACTGCAGTCGGATGCTGGGCAGGGTGTGGCATTCAGGTCTCCCCCAGAATGAGTATTCCTCTCAGGAGGGTTCCAATCAAGTTTTCTTGCGAGGTCAATAGTAAGTCCATGTCTTGTTGGTGTGTAGGTATGCGATGCGTTTACTGGTGTCTGTTCCGCCTGTCCTCCCTGGGGTGCAGCAGCTCCTCCAGAAGGTAGTGGGAGAAAGGGGAAGGTGGGAGTGGGTTGGGGGATAGGAAGGTAAAGATGGGAGTAAGATAAAGAGATAGAAAGGAAAGTGAGAAAGATAGGGTAGTTGACTAGGAGTCGTCTACTACCGGAGAAAAAACAATATATAAGTTTACAAATTAGTATGTTGCTGGTGAAAAAATCAACAATATGATCACCTCCGTGGAGATTCTATTCAATAAGTCCAGGTCTTACCAATCACCAGGAGCTATGGGGGTGTGCCTCCACTGCGCTGAGGGGATCACCGCTAGTGGAGTGGAGGCCCAGCTTCCCAGCACCCTGTCAATACTCATATTTATCTTAATACAACCATAACTATAACTATCCTGATCATTGGACGGGGAGGAGGTTGGGGGGAGGGCCAAGAGTGGCATAGGACTCATCTCTTCTAGAATATTGTTTTACCATGACTTAAATTTGCTTGCGTTATCTTGTGGGGGTCCATGGGAGCCATCCATGTCGAGCCCCGTAGCAGGCTGTTGTCCAAAGGTTCACGTCCAGACTAGTGGGTTCATTTGTTGTGGGGCCCTGATATCTCTATTAGGCTTTACCCCAGGGTTGCTGGTGGGGAGCGGTGTCTACAGGGGGTGGGGAGTGTTGCAGGCAGTAGCCCGCAGCTTTCGCATTTGGTAGTTTGGTGGTTGGCTATCTGCGTTCACCTTGTAGCCTGTCGTTCCCAGTTACTGGTTCTATTACATTTCACGTTCACCCGCTGTGGCGGAACCCGCCTCGCCACTGGGCATTGGAGGGGCCTGGCTGCCTGCCTCCTACCTGCTGACTATGGCCCCTGGAAAATTGGTATGTTTAAAGAACTATATTTGGACATATTGTACTTTATTGTACTGTGCTGGCCTTTTAACAACAGTGAAGGGAAATACTGAAACTTTTGGGACACTTTTTCTTCCCCTTTGAATCCCTGGGAAGGTGAGGCTCTTCCCTTCCCCTCCCCCAGCTCCATTGTTCTCCAGCAGGGCGTTGTCCCAGGGACACTGCCAGACCAGGTAAAGCCATGCTGGCAAGGGATAATAAAGGGACCTCACCTAACTTTTTAACCCCTGGACGGATTCATGTGATTTTTACATATGTTGCTCCCCAAGTTATGCCGATCACAGAAATATAAGTTTTATCCGTATGTGATGTAAGATCAGGGAGTTATTAAAATGTATAAAAAGTGTAACTTTTCAGCTTGAAGATAATTGAGTAGATACAGTAATTGACTCAATTATCTCCTAAGCAGAGGGGAGGAATATGCTGGGTGTGTTTCTATTGTCCCATTGTGTCTGATTGGCCGCTGTACTTGCATTGTATGAGTTGTAATGTGTTTATTGGTTGTTCTGCAAAACCCTGTGGGCTGTAATGTGTTTGGGGATTGGGAATAAAAGAGGCTGTATGGGCCAGTACAGGGAGTTCCTGTTTAACCCTCAAAGTGAAGTGTCGTCACATTATTGGGGGAGGATTTATTGTATGCTGTTCCAGTTTGACTGCTAGGAGTGTAAACCTATTTGCATGGTTTTTCCAATTCGGCTGTATACAGCATTCATATGCTTGAGAGGAATTATATGCTTCTCCGGTTCGGTGATTGTGGTGTCTGCCAGAGTGCTTGGAGTCCTCAGGAAACGCTAGGAGCATCCTTTAACGGAGGTACCCAGTCGGGGTGCCAGGCGATCCGTTACACCCGCATCCCTCACTCTCCCTTTGGTTACGTTTACGTATTAGAGCCATATGTTTCTCCATTGCCCCTTACTGTTACTCTTTGCCTTATTCAGGCTGCCACCATGAGATGAGCTGTACTGGTAATCAAGAGTTAGCTATTCATAGATTAATTTTTATGCATGCAGCTCGGTTGGAGTGTGAGCCATCATTCTTCGCTATAGCATCAATATTGACATATATTAAGTTAATGTGTATACATCCATTATTGCTCCCGTCCCATCCTCCCCCCGTTAGCGGTACGATACTGTCTAATCCCGATCCCCAGTCCCCAAATTAACTATAGGTAAAATTATGTGCTAGAAAAACATATGAAACTTGTGGAACAAATATAATTGCTTGCGTGTGGTTTTGACGTCAGGTCAGTCAATCGCCTCAAGGTCTTGGTTCAGGACACAGGTGGTGCTTGAGCGGTGGTGTTCCCAGCAGTGGCATCTCTAGGACTCATTTTTAGGGGGGGCACATGGTGGGCCAGGGACAAAAGTAGGGGGGCACATTTAACCCCGCCCCTTTCACATGATAAGCCACGCCCTGACACAATGTGTGTGTGGTTTTTATTTTGTTTTGTTTTTTAATAATCCCTGGTGGAGAATTCATTATTTTCCACCAAGGATTATTAAAAAAACTAAACATTTCCCTTGATACAGTCCATACACACACACATACACAGACTGCTGAGTCCATACACACACAGACACAGACACAGACTGCTGAGTCCATACACATACACACACACACACAGACTGCTGAGTCCATACACACACACACACACACACACACACACAGACTGCTGAGTCCATACACACACAGACTGCTGAGTCCATACACACACAGACTGCTGAGTCCATACACACACAGACTGCTGAGTCCATACACACACAGACTGCTGAGTCCATACACACACAGACTGCTGAGTCCATACACACACAGACTGCTGAGTCCATACACACACAGACTGCTGAGTCCATACACACACAGACTGCTGAGTCCATACACACACAGACTGCTGAGTCCATACACACACAGACTGCTGAGTCCATACACACACAGACTGCTGAGTCCATACACACACACTGCTGAGTCCATACACACACACTGCTGAGTCCATACACACACACACTGCTGAGTCCATACACACACACTGCTGAGTCCATACACACACACTGCTGAGTCCATACACACACACACTGCTGAGTCCATACACACACACACACTGCTGAGTCCATACACACACACACACTGCTGAGTCCATACACACACACACACTGCTGAGTCCATACACACACACACACTGCTGAGTCCATACACACACACACTGCTGAATCCATACACACACACAGACTGCTGAGTCCATACACACATACAGACTGCTGAGTCCATACACACATACAGACTGCTGAGTCCATACACACATACAGACTGCTGAGTCCATACACACATACAGACTGCTGAGTCCATACACACATACAGACTGCTGAGTCCATACACACATACAGACTGCTGAGTCCATACACACATACAGACTGCTGAGTCCATACACACATACAGACTGCTGAGTCCATACACACATACAGACTGCTGAGTCCATACACACATACAGACTGCTGAGTCCATACACACATACAGACTGCTGAGTCCATACACACATACAGACTGCTGAGTCCATACACACATACAGACTGCTGAGTCCATACACACATACAGACTGCTGAGTCCATACACACATACAGACTGCTGAGTCCATACACACATACAGACTGCTGAGTCCATACACACATACAGACTGCTGAATCCATACACACATACAGACTGCTGAATCCATACACACATACAGACTGCTGAATCCATACACACATACAGACTGCTGAATCCATACACACATACAGACTGCTGAATCCATACACACATACAGACTGCTGAGTCCATACACACATACAGACTGCTGAGTCCATACACACATACAGACTGCTGAGTCCATACACACATACAGACTGCTGAGTCCATACACACAGACTGCTGAGTCCATACACACAGACTGCTGAGTCCATACACACAGACTGCTGAGTCCATACACACAGACTGCTGAGTCCATACACACAGACTGCTGAGTCCATACACACAGACTGCTGAGTCCATACACACAGACTGCTGAGTCCATACACACAGACTGCTGAGTCCATACACACAGACTGCTGAGTCCATACACACAGACTGCTGAGTCCATACACACAGACTGCTGAGTCCATACACACAGACTGCTGAGTCCATACACACAGACTGCTGAGTCCATACACACAGACTGCTGAGTCCATACACACAGACTGCTGAGTCCATACACACAGACTGCTGAGTCCATACACACAGACTGCTGAGTCCATACACACAGACTGCTGAGTCCATACACACAGACTGCTGAGTCCATACACACAGACTGCTGAGTCCATACACACAGACTGCTGAGTCCATACACACAGACTGCTGAGTCCATACACACATACACACTGCTGAGTCCATACACACATACACACTGCTGAGTCCATACACACATACAGACTGCTGAGTCCATACACACATACAGACTGCTGAGTCCATACACACATACAGACTGCTGAGTCCATACACACTGCTGAGTTCATACACACATACACACTGCTGAGTTCATACACACTGCTGAGTCCATACACACATACACACTGCTGAGTCCATACACACACACACACACACAAGCTTTCTCACTAGCAGAAAGGGCATCCGTGGCAGTTGCTAGGATCCTGCTTGAGCTGTGTCTGGATCAGGTTTTAGTCCGTCGAGTGTCAGTTGTAGCAGTTTATAGGGCAGTATGATGGGTCTCGGGTGCGGAGCTCTGTCTTTAGGCGGCCATCTTGTTCGGCGGTTAAGCCACGACCAAGTATTATTAAAGGGAATCTTGATGGAGGCTGTTTCAGGTCACTATCAGATCTCCTGGACACTTCACCTTTCGAACCCAATACCAATAAAGTTATCAAAACAGCTATATACTTAGCTTTTTATGGGTTCCTCAGGCCTAGGGAATTCACTACCATTAACTCTGCTGAGTCAGACCTATGCATTAAATATCTCAACATAATAGATGCAAAGACTACTATGTTTTTTTCACTGCAACACACAAAAACCAGCCAACTAGGTCAAACAGTAAAAATCCCTTATTATCCCATGTTTCACAAATGGTGTCCTGTCAAGATACTAGATGCATATCTATGCCACATACAATCACCTCCAAATCAACCCTTATTCACACTACACGGAGCCATTCTAACTACAGACAAATTCATGCTATATGTCAGAATTTAATAATTCAACTAGGGTTCAATCCCATACACTATTCCGGATACTCCTTCAGGATAGGCACGGCATCAGCAGCTTCCAACAGGAACATTCCTGCCCATATTATCAAGTCATTATGATGCTGGAAGTCAGCGAAGGTCTCATATCTCTGTAGGTATGGAAAATATATCAAGCTTAAGCTATGGCTTTATTGCCCTGTGCACATAGAGATAATAGAGAGATGGAGATGATAGAGAGATGGAGATGACCTTGGATATGTAAAACAGAGTGACAGCATAGGAGGTATAAATAAGATGCTTGATTTGTAGGTTTAGAGGAGAAGGCAAAAAGTACAATAGTATTAAAAAAAATCTTAAATCAAGCAAACTCTACTTGTGACATGGAACAATATACAAAGCCCTGGCGTGAGTGATAGAGTAGTCGTGAAACTGCGTGAAGGGTGCGTATCTGTATGAGGTGTAACTGTGTGCTCAGTCCAAGATTATCTCATGAAAAGGTTGTATCCTGGATGGTATGTAGTAGGTCGTAGGGAGACCTTAAATTGAGCGTGGAAGAGCTTCAGCGGCTGTGTTGTGGACACCAGGAATGTAAAAGCAGACTAAAAAGAGCTGAGAGGTTGCTGCCAGCCAAGTCAGCCTGTGAAAATAGCCACAAAATGGTTAGCGACGATGGCCGCCCGAACGTAGGCCAGGTGCCATAGTGTAGGGTGAATAGATAGTAGATTAAAGGCGTTGGATAAGTCCATCTTGCTCAACCAAGCCTTACTACTTGCTAAGTGATAGCTTGTATGGCATGATCGATTTGCGTAGTGCATTTGCGTAGTCCATAGCGGGAATGAGGGAGTTTGATACTGGGAATGGATGTAGAATGCGGTGCGGAAGAGGTCTATGATCAGACGTATTATATGGTATAGTGAATTGCTACATCGATGGCAATGGTACGCCAAGTTGAGAAGTGTGAATACCGTAAGGAGGCGATCGTGAACCCAGCGTATGACTGCTGTGGACAGAAGGTGGTCCACCGTAAGAGGGTCAAAGGATTGGTTAGATAATAGGTTAGGGCATACGAGTGTACCTGTGGGAATGGCGATAAGGCCGGTGTGAACCCCTGTGAGAAACCCGGCACCAGAATCTACCAGATGCCTAGCTGGGTGTAAATTCAGATAGTATATTAGGATAACAATGTTAACCTTAGTTAGGCGTATCTTAGGTGACAGATGGCTGCGTATGTGGACTAGGTGTAGGTTCTGGAGCTGATGTGCAAAACCCTGCATGTAGTGAAATAGCATACCCCAGGATTAAAGTCATAGTGCACCCGAGCCTTCCCCAGAAATGAAATGGTCAGCCCAGCTTGTCCCTCTGGCCGCCTCCCTGACTAGTTGACTAGTGCGTGGGGTGAAGGGGTGGTGAGAAGTGGAAGTAGCTGTCTCTATGCGAGAGGCAATGATAAACAGAGGAGTGGAAAGCTTTAAGTCGTTAAGTCTTTTGACTACTGAAATGTCACCAAGAACATAACCTTTGTACTGTAGGGAGTTTTGTGACATTAAGTAGTGATGTTAGTTTAACGTTCTTTCCATCGAGAATAACTTTCTCCATGGAAATTGGAACAGGGTGGGCTGGTGAGACGTATGGAGTAGTGATAGTGGGTGGTGGGGGACGGGTAGGGAAATGAGGGGTAAGCCAGACTGTATGACTGAGATCGTCAGGTGAGCGCCTGCCGGGCTTGACGAGACACCTGGTGTGACCATAGCCGATTCCATTTATCAGCCTGTTAATCATTTGGAGGCTGGCCAGGATAGCAACTGGGGTCTCCTGATCGGAATCTGAGGATTAAGCTGATGGCCCTCGTGAACTAGAGCCGGGCCTGGGAACATTGGGCTGAGCCGTTATGAGCCAGTGAAGTTCTGCCTTACTGGCAGTGGCTGGGGAGGGGATACCCCTGTTTCAGAGCTCTGTTGACATTTTTTTGGAATGTACCAGAATCCCAGGTAACTGAGGGTAGAAGGGGTGAGGGGTTCCTATGGAGACCCTGGCCAGACTGGCGTGCTGGGTATTTCGTCCAACAGCAGGCCGATTATCGGGATGGATACTTGTGACATTCTGAAAAAGAAATAATGATTTGGATAAGTAATGTGTCTTAGAGGTATGGATGAGACCTTCTGAGAACTGGCCTGCTAGCTAGTGCCGAGGCAAAGAATTTACCTAGAACAGGTGAGGCCCTGCTAGTGCCAAGTGGCGGAGACAGGCTCTACCTATGATTTGGGCCAAGGGGATTTTGTGGCCACTTGAACGTGGAGGCAGGATGTCGGTCTCTCGGTGACAGTAAGAGATTCAAAATGTGTGGCCGTGACATGGGAACCCCTAACTGTAGCCCTAAAGAAGAGTTAATGAGGTGGCTAACTATGATTTGGTCATGGGGCTGAACCTCCGTGTTGCGGTGGGGTGTAGACCTCGCGGGACCGTACTATTACTTAGAATAACTAAGGCCAGTGCCTAACCCTCAATGCCAGTTCTCTAGCCTAATGAGGCTTGTCTCTTAGAATGGTGTGATATAACGTATATAGATACTTAACCTTGAGTGTATGCCCTCTTTATTTGGGTGACGCGCTGGAAGATTACACTATATTCTTGCTTCTGCAGGGAACGGGAAATCTTAGGGGAAAAAAGATGCTAGTGGGCCTGAGGCGTGCCACTAATATAATGAGTGTAAAAATGTTGAACGTATGAGAAGGTGTGTATCAGAGACACTGTAACTTACGAACGTGGAAAGCTAAAGGGGCCTGAACGTTGGTCCGTGACTTAGAGACAAGCCCCTGGGTTCCCATAAATGTAAATTTTTTGAATGAGACGAAGGCAAAGTGAGGCCTTAAGGAGAAACGTAATCGTAGTGAGTAAGATTACCAATACCTGATACTGCAATGCAGGGAACCAGGTAGCCTGTAGGTTGTCGATGGCGTAGGACTTGGTGAGCTGCGGCAATGACCCAGGTCTAAGTAATGATATGTAGAAATAAATGACGAAACATGTACTGTTAAATATAGTAGTAATATGGTGGATTATGATTATGAGATTGTTGTTGACATTTTGTGAGGAATCTTAGCCCAGGTACGTTTTGAAGTGAAGAGCCCACTTTGGGAGGTGGGGGGCTGTATAAGGCCGTGGAGGCTGAATGAGGCCTCAAGGGAAAACGTAAAATGGTAAACCTTCTTATCTGTTACCGAAATGCAGGATACTGGGTACCTCTTCTTGGAGCTCTGTTTGAAGAAAAGTATAAGTAGTAGCAAGGTGGTGTAGGTTTGTGTGATTGATGTTTTAAACGCCGTGAGGAATCTCAGAACTGGTCTGTTAGAAGTTTAGAACCCACTTTGGGAGGTGGGGAGGCTAAATGAGACCGTGGAGGCTGAATGAGGCCTCGAGGGAAAAGAGATCTGGTAAACCTACTTACCTGATTCAGTAATACAGGGTACTAGGATACCACTTATTGAAGACTGATTGGAGGAAAGTGGAGGTGTATTATATACGTAAATTATAAATGAAAGTGGCCAAACTGTGCCTTTAAGAAGATTACCCTGTGAAAAATAGATGTCCCACAATTATGTGACCATGGACGGAAAAATTTGTAAAACACATATATTTCACCCAGTGGTGACTTTAAGAGCCATATAATAAACTTAACATGATATAGGAAATTTTATGTAAGTGCTTGGTATAAGTAAAGAAACATAACTAGACATTTTATAGTAGATTAGTAAATTTAAACATTGTAGCCCCTTTCGTTCAGTTAACCGAATGAACAAGAGTACTATAAATAGAAAGAACTCCCGTATTCGGCAAATGGAACACACGAAAGGATTTAAACAAAAGCCAATTGAATAATCAGCTGCAGGCTGTAACGTGTAAATTAACGAAAGGTTGCATGAAAAAAAAACGTTTGAATGTGTTCGACTGGACGAACGTATGAAAGAACAGACGAACGTAGAGTAAGTTTGCACGTACGGTACATAGAATTAAATAAAAGTAAATGAGAGCGTGTGTATTCCACGTTCGGCTGTTAGCCGCATGAACGCGGAAGTACACGAACAGCGTAATAGCACGAATAGGTAAGTCATGAAGGGAGCTTATCCCCGCGTTTTTAGGCCTGAACGTGGGAAATAGCCGAACGCTATTTCCCACGTTATGCTTATGTGGACGTGCCAGTCTCGTGCCTGGAAGCCGGGTAGCGAGTAGGGCAGTCAGGTAGAAGCCGGTGGACGGGCACGGAAGACGGAGGTAGGAGCTGCTGGCGACGGACTGTTTACTGGAGACTGACTTTGGCAGGAACAACGAACCGGAAGTGCTGGTTGCTATGGTGAAGACAAACAGCTTGCACAACAAAGGTAAGTAGGGGGGTAGGGTTTATATAGGATCATAACTCCTCCCACAAATTCAGGCCAAATGGCCTTCCAACACATATATATATATAAATATACATACAAATCCACGATCCCAGCACTCTAAGTTCCCTGGTGTTATAGTTGCCCCGGTGCCAACTCTAGCCACTATATATGAAAACAAGAATAGTGCACTCAGGGGTCTGGTAAGAACATAAAGTTGATGATTTATATTCAGCACAATTGAAAATTGATGTTTTTTTACAGTCCCCACGGACCTTTATCGAGACAAAGTACAAAGTAAAGGTTATATACACAAAGAGTGATATAATTGGAGGGTGAGAAAGTGAAATCAAGGCTCGTGATGTCAGCGGTGACAACTCGCTATTTGAAATGCGTCATCTAACCACAGTTAACCCTGAAGGTGAAAGGGCATAAAAACCTTCAGCTAGTCAGAGACATATGGCAAAACAAAAGAATATTATACATATGGAGACAAAGTAGGTAGCAAGAAAGGAGCATATTGAAGAACATATAAATATAGTGGAGAGATAGGCCAAAGACATAAATAAAAAAATAAACATAAAAATAAACAAATACAGTTCTCCTGCTTCAATTCGTGCTCCTGTCAAGCTAAAAAGAACAGTAAATATAAGATACTGTGTAGAAATAAATCTTAAATAACATGATACAATTGTAGCAATAGCTCATTAAGTACAATTTGCTGATGTTAGCTTAATGTAAATGATACGGAGTAGCAAAGCAGTGCAGACGGCCAACAGCTACATCTGTGGCTTTATCTCCTAGGTAAGAAGCAATACAGAGAGTTCTTTTCCTTTAGTCCATTGGGGGCCAGAGTCCCCAGGGTGTATATTCACAACGCCTCTATTCTCAGTAACTGTGCATCACGATCCCCACTTCTTGGGGATAAGGGTACATGATCAATTCCAATAACATGTGACGTGAGTAGTGTATAACCAGCCACCAAAAAGTGTTGTGCAACTGGGGTATTGGGTTATCCAGTATTCAGGGCAATGAACATCCGCACATACATTCCCTCAAGTATAGGTTAACCCACAGGGGCAAGAAATGCAATATACTACATGCGAGGTAGTACAGGTAATTCAGTGTTTAATATTAAAGACTTTTCCCATGTGTGGATGACAAAATGTTTTACCAGTTACCATAGAGTTACAAGCTGTGCAACTCAAGCAATGATAACAGCATCTGATCGGTGTCACTTTTTGTTATGTTAAGCTATACTGATCTGTATGCACTAGCAGATCTCGTAGATTCTTTCCACGTCTGTTGTGCCTAATCATTAAATTCATGAACACCAATATTCAAAAAGTAATAATCAATACCTAATAAGGTTTAAAGCAATATTGGCGGGCACATAACCCAGTTCGGGATTAGTATCTTGAACTACAGGAAAGAGAAATCACACAGAGACCAAGTTGAATATAAGAATTCACACCAAACTGTATTCTCTCATTAAAGTTATTGCATGCATTCACTTTAAACATCTTAGTATCTAGATATATCAGCTTCAGTAAACATTACCATTAGAGGGGCTTAGTTGTCACTCTGCTGCACATGACTGGGGGAACTCAGGCAGTCAGACTTCTAGTTGGTCTTTAGTTTCCATTATCACTCCGTTATGATCTGTCCATGTTAACTATTTTATATATATCTTTTTTTAATTTGTTGTATCATGGGTATTCTCCCTAAAAATAGAAAAATCTATTCAGGAATACGAATAATGTACCCAAGAAAATGTAAAATCTTTCTCATCGGGATGTGTACTTCTCCATAAATCATATAAATTATATTCTCCCAAAAGTGACAAAGTTTCTAGTTTGATTTTTAAATTCACTAGACAGTACCCTTTTCCCTAGATATTTCTTATCAATTTTCTCATCCAGTGTCGTATTAAAATCTCCAGCCATGATTAATAAACCCTTTGTAATATTTTCCAACTTACTACATATATTCCTTAGGAGACCAACTGGACCTTTATTGGGTATGTATACATTTACTAATGTGTACAAGACCTCATTTATTTTACAAATCAATATAATATATCTGATATCATAATCATTCTCTTGGTAGATATTTTCAAAATTAATGTTATCAGATTTTAGAATCTTAGATTTAGAAGTCCAATGGGTCTCCTGCAGGAATGCCATATCCACATGTTCCTTTTTTAGGAAGTCAACTAGTATCATTCTATTATAAACTGTGTTGAGGCCCCGAACATTTAGTGTCAACCCTTTAACCATATCGTAATTAACTGTTTCTTTTTAATTGGATTTTTACTACATAGGCCATGTGACTAAATCATATACAAACAGTAAAAGACAAAACAATACATAACATTAACCCCTTAAGACCGGAGGGTGTACTATTACGTCCTTTTTAAAGAGGCTCTAAACGCTGCAGGACGTAATGGTACGCCCTCCGTTTTTTTTTTTTACTTACCCGGGCGCCGGCGATCCCACGCCGGCGATCATGGTTGGGGGGACTCCCAGGGAGCCCCCCGCGGCACCTCCGTCCTCTTCAGCCCCCCCCCCGGGCCATGTGAGAGTGAGGTCCTTGCGAGGACCTCACAATCACATGGCCGGGATAGCTGGCTGCAGCATTGCCAGCAGGGGGACTAATTGTAATGACAGTTGGTCCCCCTGCTGGCTGCAAATAAAATTAAAATAAGTGTAAAATTAAAATAAGTGTAAAAAAAAAATATATACTTAGATCATATATATATATATATATATATATATATATATTATATATATATGATCTAAGTATATGTTACAAATCGCTATTTGTAACTGGCCCTTTAAATGGAAAATTGCCCTGCTTCCCTGGATTGTGGAGAAGCCTATTTGCCAGCCTCCTTCCTCATGACTATGGCCCCTGGAAGATTGTGCCCCTGAAAACTTATTAACCTATGTTGGGCTGCTGCTGGCCCTTTAAGAACTGTCTGGGGCCATATTGAGACTTTGGGTAACCATTTGGAACAGTGCTGCAGCTTTAAATGGGCACTTCGGATGCAGCCGAAGTGCCGAAGTATTCGAAGTGGCCGCCATTCGACAAACGAACACGTGGCGGTGGCCATCTTTGTTCATTCGAACGAGGTCAGCGGTATGTGTAGCCAAATTCATGGAACTGAAATCGGCTACACATTTTACCGAACACCGCTGATCCTTACCTTCTCCTACACTTCGTTTTTCAGCTCCAGAGACTAAGTCCCGTTTGAAATGGTACTTGGTCCTTTTTTTCGGCATGAAATTGACCGGCCGCACAGCCCTAATCTATGGAACTGTTTTGGGCAGGAAATTGTGCTTGCGGTCGGTCATAAAGGGACCTCCAGCTAACTTTTGATCCACTGGGGGGATTTGGCTGATTTTTGGAAGTGTTTATGTTTGATGTATGCTGATTCCAAATATGTAATTGTTATGGAGATTGAATGTATAGTTTTAAAGTTACAGTGTATGTGTGAAAACTGTATTTTTACTGTATGCTATAATTATGTTATATGTTTATCTGAGGGGAGGAGACGTGGGGGTGGTACCATGTATGTGATTGGTTAATTTCATCCTCCCCCTGGGAGTGTCCTGTGTGTACCTTTTTGTAATAAAAAGCAGGCTGGGTGTTCCAGTCCTCAGTTCTTCTTGACCCTTCAAAACGTAGCCTTGTCTCGTTATTGGAGGGATTTGCTGTATCACACTGGGGATTGCTATGCTCTGCATATTCCCCTGAGCTTAATCACTTAGCTCTTTTAAGAGCTTGTTCCAGATACGCTCTCCTGGAGGAGAGGTCTTCCCCACGCGGTCCTGGAGGACAGAAACCGATCCAGGGTGGAAGGAAGACGGCGCGTCTCCAGTTAAGCTACGGCGGTTGTGGAGCCTGCGGTGGTTGTGGTGTCGTCTGCAGTGCTTGGAGTCCTCTGAGAGTGCTAGGAGCATCCATCAACGGAGGGTACTCGGTC
Source organism: Pelobates fuscus (assembly GCF_036172605.1). Classification (NCBI taxonomy): domain Eukaryota; kingdom Metazoa; phylum Chordata; class Amphibia; order Anura; family Pelobatidae; genus Pelobates; species Pelobates fuscus. The sequence goes on along the minus strand of NC_086319.1, from coordinate 135,038,516 downwards.
GGAGTACACGGAGCTCCGTTACATTGGTGGCAGTGGTGGGATGGCGTCCTAGTGCGAGGAGAAGCAGCTCAGAGACACTGGTAACGTTTGGAGTTACAATTGAGGGCAACGCTAGCCATTGCGCAGCGTCCCTATCTGCGGCAGCATGGAGCAGGCATGGATAGAGCCCTGCGAAGAGCACCTCAAAATGATACGTTGCTACGAGGGTGACGATTACATTGAGGAGGTAAAGAGGCGGTTGGTCTGCTATGGCCCAGACCTTACAAACGAGGTGGTCTCCAAAGTAATGTGCCAGTTGAGTGCTGAGAACCGTGCGGCAATGGCATTTGAGCGACTACTGTGGAAGTTGAGGATATGGACACCCAGTCTCAAGCAGTATATGTTACAGGAAGCTGAAGGTGTCGTTCTTCCTCCCCAGCAGCAGTGTGTCCTACAGAGAGCAGAGACAGTTGGTCCCTCTCTACAGCAACAGGACAATGTTACGGGAGTGGAGACAGGCGGTCTCCCTCTCCAGCGGCAGCCTGTGTTTCCGGGAAAGGAGCACAGCACCCCCTCTCCCCAGCGGCAGTGTGTACCCCAGGGGGCCAAAGGTGTCGTCCTTCCCCCCCCCAGCAGCAGTGTGTCCTACAGAGAGCAGAGACAGTTGGTCCCTCTCTACAGCAACAGGACAATGTTACGGGAGTGGAGATAGGCGATCTCCCTCTCCAGTGGCAGCCTGTGTTTCCGGGAAAGGAGCACAGCACCCCCTCTCCCCAGCGGCAGTGTGTACCCCAGGGGGCCGAAGGTGTCGTCCTCCCCCCCCAGCAGCAGTGTGTCCTACAGAGAGCAGAGACAGTTGGTCCCTCTCTACAGCAGCAGGACAATGTTACGGGAGTGGAGACAGGCGGTCTCTCTCTCCAGCGGCAGCCTGTGTTTCCGGGAAAGGAGCACAGCACCCCCTCGCCCAGCGGCAGCTTACCCTAACAAGGGGAGACACCAATCCCCCAGACGGCGCAGATGGGACCGTGGTCTCTGTGCCTGACCTACAGGGATGCTGGACAACCTGTCCAGATCACCAACTACCCTCACCGAGACAACAGGAGGAGGGGGTAAGTACAAATTCCCCTCCCCAGCTAACTCCTGGCGAGGCACCAGGGTTAACAGAGGCGACATTAACCCTCACTGACTCCTATGTCTCCCTGGCTACTGAGCCAGACTACGTTACCAGCACCCCAGCAGAAGAGCTGGCAGCTGGGCAGAGTGCAGTTGGCCTCTGCCCGGCCTTTGTCCCTGGTCCAGGGCCTGATGTCCCGCAGGCTACCCCAGCAGAAGAGCTGGCAGCTGGGCAGAGTGCAGTCGGCCTCTGCCCTACCTTTGTCCCTGGTCCAGAGCCTGATGTCCTGCAGGCTATCCCAGCGGAAGAGCTGGCATCAGGGCAGAGCGCCGCTGGCCTCTGCCCTTCAAGTCCCCACAGCATGTTACCACATCACCACAGCAAAATACCCAGGTGCAGTAATTGTGTCTTGTGGGTGGGTCACCCTGGTACCTGTTTGTTGTGGGTGGGCTACTCTGGCATTTGGTTATTGTGGGTTGGTGGATCGACTAACGGAGGCACTGACCGACAGAAGGTCAGGTGCCTGGTTAGTCTTCCCCCCAAAGGGAAGATGTGTTACAAATCGCTATTTGTAACTGGCCCTTTAAATGGAAAATTGCCCTGCTTCCCTGGATTGTGGAGAAGCCTATTTGCCAGCCTCCTTCCTCATGACTATGGCCCCTGGAAGATTGTGCCCCTGAAAACTTATTAACCTATATTGGGCTGCTGCTGGCCCTTTAAGAACTGTCTGGGGCCATATTGAGACTTTGGGTAACCATACCCTTTAAGACTATGGCCCCTGGAAGGTATTACCTGTTAAAGACTCTTTTAGCAGATGGGATTTTATAAGACTGTCCCTTTAAATAATTTGGAACAGTGCTGCAGCTTTAAATGGGCACTTCGGATGCAGCCGAAGTGCCGAAGTATTCGAAGTGGCCGCCATTCGACAAACGAACACGTGGCGGCGGCCATCTTTGTTCATTCGAACGAGGTCAGCGGTATGTGTAGCCAAATTCATGGAACTGAAATCGGCTACACATTTTTTTTTTTTTTTGTTGCAATTAAAGATTTTTATTGAGTTTTCATGCATCTTTCGTAGGGATGGGGTGGGGGTACAGAAGGAAAAGGAGGGAGGGGAAGGGAAATATTAGTAATAACAACAGTAGTATTATTAGTGTCACGCAACCTCAGGGACTCCCCTTCGGTGGGCATACGAATTCTTCACAGACGACCATCACGTACAGTACAATTTATTGCATCACATACATTTACACAGGTATACGTTCGGCAAATAATTCTTTGGCAATTATGTGTTTGCTAGTTATATGTTTGCTAGCTCCTCCATGGCGTATCCATCGGGCCCTAGTAGACACCTGGTCGCCTTATGGCTATGTGTGGTGACAGGCTATCTATTAGGTCTTAGGTCTTAGTCCCACTAGTTATATGATGTGCCTTGTGGCCGAGATTGCTCGTTCTCCAAGACTCCCATAACCCCCACGCCTCCACGGCCGTTTTAGACATTGGGAAGACACTTTGGTAACTGGTTTCGTATAATTTTTGAGTGTCTATCTCCTCATACACCTCTGTGATCCGTGGGGAGTTTTTGGATTTCCACAGCCGCGCTATTGCGCGCTGTGCCGTCAGGAGAACGTGAAAGGCTAGTTTCTGTACTGCGGTATGTATACCGGGAGGCAGAAACAGCAGTAAGCACGTCACCGGTGTCCTGGGTACCTGAGTGTGAGTAAGTTCCCTTATTAGGTTGATTATGTCCTCCCAGAAGCCCGAGACCCGGGTGCAGGACCACCATACGTGTAACACTGTACCCGCTTGCTGCCCACATCTCCAGCACCCCTGGGGCGAGTTTGGGTATATTTTGTGGATACGTGTGGGGACCATATACCATCTGTATACTGTTTTTCTGTGCTGCTCTAGTAGTGTCTCCGTTTTTAGCACCTTTCTGGGTGCACTCACTATGGATTCCCAGTCCTCTCTCGTTAAAGTGCACTGTAGGTCTGACGCCCACTGTGCCGCTTGTTTGGAGTCCGCAAAGTGCGTGTATGACTGGAGAAATCGGTAACACCATGACAGAGGTCTACAGCCCTTAGGTAACACTCCCCTTATTGCCATTTGCTCCCACCCTGTCGTCTCTAGTTCGGGAGCGATTCTTGTGGTGTGGAGGTGTAAGTTATCTTTTTTTGCCATGAAGGATCTTAATTGTATATGTGAGAATTGCGATGCTGCTGGTATGTGGTATGTGTCTTGCATGTCTTGGAATGATCTCAGTTTATGTCGTGCGATCATATGGGAAAGGTGTGTGACCCCCTTCTCGATCCATGGTTTGGCATTGAACGTAGGTATACAGTATGTGATGATGTGGAGTGGTGTTGCTGGTGATAGCGGGGTAAGGCTTTCTATACTGCCTCTCGTTGTGTCCCATACCCGTATAGCGATTCTAAGCTGTTCTGGCAAAAGGGGCACGGAGGGTCGGAACCTTTTTGGGAGCCACAGCATTGTGGGTATATCGAATGGCTTCAATGTTTGTTTCTCCATCATAACCCACTGTGGTTGTGGTACGTCCAGAAGGTGGGGCAGCAAAGCCGTCAGCACCGCCGCCTGGTAATATGCTTTGATGTCGGGGAGGGCGAAGCCCCCTTGTTTTTGTGGAGCCCTTAATTTTGTGGAGCCCTTTATTTTGTGGAGCCCCTGTATTCTAGCTGCGCCCCCGCCCCAGACAAATCTGACTAATTCTTTTTGTATGGTTTTGAAGTAGGACATGGGCACTTTGAGTGGTAAGGTGCGGAACAGATACTGGAGTCTGGGGAGCACCGACATCTTAACCGTCGCCACCCTCTCCGTCCATGTCAGAAACATGGAGCTCCATTTTTTCATCAGTGTCTGGCATTCCTTCCAAACCCTAACATAATTTGCGGAGAAAGTGTCTGTTGGTTGTTTCGTGAAGGTGAGCCCTAGATATTTGATGTTATCAGTGCGCCATTCGAAGGGGTAGTCTGTCTTAAGTGTTGCTAGTGTCTGGTGCGATAGTCGTATCCCCATTGCTTGTGTCTTGCCTGTATTTAAGGAATAGTAGGACAACTTTCCGTAATCCTTGATTAGGTCTAATAGGTGGGGGAGGGATTCTGTCGGTCGGGTTATGTACAGAAGAATATCGTCCGCGAAGGCGCTAACCTTTATTTCCCTGCCATGGAGGTTTATCCCGTGGATACCTGCGTTCTGCCTGATTTGGCATAGTAGAGGCTCCAAAGCCAGTACGTAAAGTAGTGGTGACAGGGGGCACCCCTGCCTCGTGCCATTCGCTAGGGGGAACCGGTCTGAGAGGAATCCGGCCTGCAACACCTGGGCTGTGGGACCCGAATATAGTGCGAAAACTTGTTTGATGAACGGTACGGGAAAACCATATTTTATAAGGGCCTGTTCGAGGAATGTCCAGCCCAGGCGGTCAAATGCTTTTTCAGCATCAAGGGCTAGCAGTAGACCGCCCTGGCCCGACCCCCTCATTGTTTCCAGTACCAGGGAGAGTTTTCTAGTGTTATCCAGGCCCTGTCTGCCCCTAACAAATCCCGTCTAGTCGTCATTGACTATGGTTGGCAAGATAGGAGTCAATCTATTGGCCAGTAACTTGGCATATATTTTAGCGTCGGTGTTGAGGAGGGAGATGGGTCGGAAATTTTTACAACTGTCTGTCGGTTTGTCCGGTTTGGGCAGCGTGACTATCGTGGCCAGGAGCATTTCGGGGGGGAGGCTCCCTGTTTCTTCAGCTCTTTGGTACACCTTCAGTAGGTGCGGCGCTAGTATGTCCGCAAACGTCTTGTAATATACGTTTGAGAACCCGTCAGCCCCTGGGGATTTGCCGAGGGGTAGGTGCTTTATGACCGTCAGGACTTCTTGTAGTGTGAATGGTTGGCATAGTGTGTTCACTTCGGATCGGTCAATTGTAGGGAGCGTTATGCCCTTTAGGTATGTGGTTATGGGGCCGGCCTCCGGGGTTTCTCTACCCTCGCTTTCTTTGAGGTTGTATAGTTGTTTGTAAAAGTAGGCAAATTCCTGGACTATGGCCATGGGGTTCATTATTTTTTCCCCTAAGTGATTTATAAGGTGTGGTATTCTAGTTGCCACTTGTTTAGTTTTAAGCCTGTTGGCGAGGTACTTAGATGATTTCCCACTGGTATGGTATGTAGTGGCCCTCAACCTATGTAGGAAGTACGTTGTTTTTTGGGCATTGAGTTTGGTGAGGTCTTGGTGCAGGGTTTTCAGTTTGGATGCCAGTTCTGGTGTGGGTGATCGTTTATTTTGGTCAGTGGTCAGTGCTATCTGTTTATGGCATTCTAGTAAGCTAGTTTGGTGTTGCTTTTTGAGATACGTTGCCCGTCTAATGAGTTGACCCCTGATTACCGCCTTATGAGCAGACCATACAGTGAAGTCTGAGACTTGGTCTGATACATTCGTGCGGAAGTAATTTTGAAGGTCTAACTTCAGTTGTCCTACAAAAGGGGCATCTTTCAGAAGGGACTCATTTAGTCTCCACGTACTCTTGCCTTGGCGATTAAGTTGGTCCCTTACGTCCAAGTAGATTGGCCCATGATCAGACCACGTCATGTCCCCTATCGTGCAATTTTCCAGCTGAGCTAGTGCTATATTATCTATATAGAATGTATCGATACGGGTGTAAGTATTATGGACAGTGGAATAAAACTAATAGTCCCTGTCCGTGGGGTGTAATATTCTCCAGCTGTCATGTAGGTTAAATAGGGACAAGGCGTGATTGTAAGTTTTGCATTGTTTCTGTAGGCTTTTCTTCCGTCTGCCTGTCAAGGGAGCGGTCGTATCCAAGGAAGGAGACTGAATAAAGTTGAAGTCGCCCCCTATTATGAGTCCCCCCAGTTTATGTTGGTCTATCTTGTTCAGAAGGGTGGTAAGGAATGCGGATTGATTATCATTAGGGAAGTATGTGGCTACCAACGTATACTGTACATTATTAAAGAGGCCTACTATGATAACATATCTACCTTTGTCGTCTATATGGCTCTGTTGCAGGGTAAATGCCACATCCTTGTGGATGAGGATGGAGACCCCTTTTGTTTTTGAGTCTGACATGGCATGGTATTGCGTGGGGTAAAATTTTGTGAATAGGGCCGGCTCTCTGGGTTTCTTAAAATGCGTTTCCTGTATGCATGCGATCGCTACAGAGTGTTGTTTGAGATCGTGCAGCAGCAATCTTCTTTTACCTGGGGTGTTAAGCCCCTTGACATTATATAACATAATACGTAACATTTTGTCTATACAATTCCTGTCTCTGTACTACACATATACACATTGGTAACCAGCTATTTTTTGTTAGATTCCCTGTGAGACATATTTTCTCTTGTGTTGCATTTCGTGAAGGATCGTCTGTGCTTTTTAGGCTATGCGCTGTTCTTAGGGGCGACTTGCGGTCTAGGGTCTGCGCGTCATGTGATAGGTTGCATGGGTGGGGTGTGGGAGTGAGGGGTTGAGGGGGTTCGACTCCATCTGGCTCATAGGGTTTGAGCCGTTGTGCGCCGACCAAGGGTCGTGCACCTCCTGTGGGGGTCGCGGTCATAGGACACAACCTGTTAGAGGGAGTCCAACCGCTGAGAGCACAAGGGAGCAAATTACTATAACATGTCTAGCTTTGTTGGAGGGTGAGGTGAGACATCGGCATCTGGGCCTTGTGTGTTGGGTAAGCTTTATGCCTGTCTTCGGGCCCCAGTGCCGGACCCCCTGCACCCTGGCTCATGGGCAGTGTCAGTGTCTAGCCGAGGGTCTGTCTCGCTGGCAGTGCACGTTATAGTATTCATAAGTACGGGTTAAGGAAACATAGAGGAACAGATTATAACTGAAAAACGGTAGCATATCAATAACCTTTAACAAGGCAGGGGCCTGTGTGAGTGTCTATTATTACAGTTTCTTACATACACCTCTGCCGTACTCTCCTTTCTTCAGCGAGTGGACCAGTCTTGCGTCAGCCTGGGGATTTTGGCTGGGCCTGGAGTCGCCTGCTCCGTCAGAGGCATGCCCCAGTCCTTGAGCATGCTTATGCCTTGAGATGGGGTCGTGATGGCGTGGAGGGCTTCTTGATGGTACACCAACAGCTTAGCTGGATATCCCCATCTGTAATTTAGACCTTGCGTGCGTAGGGCTGTGGTGATCTGCGCTAGTGATTTGCGGAATTGCAGGGTTTCCGCCGACAGGTCTGAGAAGATCTTGATATCTCGGAATTTGTCAGGCATCTCCGCATTCCTTGTGGCACGTAGGATCCGTTCCTTGGCATGGAAAAAGTGTATTCTAGCTATAACGTCTCTTGTGGAAGATGTTGGTAAGTGGGCAGGTCTTCTGAGGCGGTGAGCCCTATCAATGATCAATTGGTCAGGATGTATTTCAGGGGTTAACTGAAGGAATAGCTCTTGCAAATATCTGTCCAGGTCATTGTTACCTACTTTTTCAGGGATGCCTCTAAATCGTAGGTTATTCCTGCGTGACCTGTCCTCCATGTCTGCTATCTTGACCCTTTGTCTTTCCATATTGCAGGTTAGGTCTTGTAGCTGGGCAGCTAGGCTGTTGTGTGCTGCAGAGTGCTCGTCCATTCTTGCTTCCAGGTGAGCTGTGCGATTACCTATCTCCTGGATGTCCCTTTTCAGTTCGGCTGTTAAGGTCTTCATTTGTGTCTGGAAACCGAGCTGAATATCTTTTGCCAGGTTTGCCATCATCCCTTGCATTGTTGCCACTGTGAGGGGTCTGTCCCCTGCCTCCATTTCTGGGGATGCCGGGGGCGAGAGAGATGATTTTCGCGATCTCCGGGCGCCGCCATCTTGGTCCGATTCTTCCCGCGCTTTTTGCGGCGTCGGTTTAGCGAGGAAGAAAGAAGATTTGTCCGCCTTAGCGGATTTCAGCTTTTGCCTCTGTGACATACTGACAGGTTAGTGAGTCCTCTGTGTGTGTTGGACGCTCGGTAGACCGATTGGTATTGCTCCCTGTGTCTCGGTCGGCAGGAGCTACTCCTCCATGCGTCCGTGCAGCTCGAGCGCCAGGCCACGCCCGAAATCGGCTACACATTTTACCGAACACCGCTGACCCTTACCTTCTCCTACACTTCGTTTTTCAGCTCCAGAGACTAAGTCCCGTTCGAAATGGGACTTTTTCGGCATGAAATTGACCGGCCGCACAGCCCAAATCTATGGAACTGTTTTGGGCAGGAAATTGTGCTTGCGGTCGGTCATAAAGGGACCTCCAGCTAACTTTTGATCCACTGGGGGGATTTGGCTGATTTTTGGAAGTGTTTATGTTTGATGTATGCTGAGTCTGAATATGTAATTTTTATGGAGATTGAATGTATAGTTTTAAAGTTAGTGTATGTGTGAAAACTGTATTTTTACTGTATGCTATAATTATGTTATATGTTTATCTGAGGGGAGGAGACGTGGGGGTGGTACCATGTATGTGATTGGTTAATTTCATCCTCCCCCTGGGAGTGTCCTGTGTGTACCTTTTTGTAATAAAAAGCAGGCTGAGTGTTCCAGTCCTCAGTTCTTCTTGACCCTTCAAAACGTAGCCTTGTCTCGTTATTGGAGGGAATTGCTGTATTACACTGGGGATTGCTATGCTCTGCATATTCCCCTGAGCTTAATCACTTGGCTCTTGTAAGAGCTTGTTCCTGCGTCGTTCTGAAGGGAGATAGCTGCAGCCTGCGGTGCTTATGGTGTCTGGTGGAGTGCTTGGAGTCCTCTGGAAGCGCTAGGAGCATCCATCAACGGAGGGTACTCGGTCGGAGTACACGGAGCTCCGTTACAGTAAATATATACACTTATATACACATACACTGTCTAGGTGTATTTTAATATTAATATATAAGTAATTTGATATATATTATCAAATTACACGTAGACTGATACTGATTAAATATATATATAATTATTGTTATATATATATTTATATATAATATAAAAAAAAAATATGTAAATACGTAAAAAAATTAAAAAAAAATTAAAAAAAAAAGTATTAAAAAATATATAGATGTGTGTGGCGAAACCGACCTCGCCACGTGTCCTTGGAGGGGGCTGCTTGCTTGCCTTTGGACTATGGACCAGACTTTATGTGAATTTGTTAACCCAGATAGCTATACCATGGAGCCTATTCATATAATGAAAGACTATGGGAAAGACTTTAGCTCCATGGCAATTGTACTGTGTGAATAAGATCTGCGCGCTATTCGGTAGTTTTGTGCGCTCAGATCCCAGCTATCTGGGGATATGTGAAATGTCTGTGTGTTATGTATAAAAAGTAACTTTATGTATTTTAAAGTGTTTTATGTCTTTCTGTAACCATGTGGTTAATGGAGTATGTCTCCAGCACAGAGAAGGCTCTGTAAAAAACGGTCTGAGCTGGAAAGCTAGGGGTTTTAAAAGATACTTTACTAACTTTTGAACCCCTGGTCTGATCCATGCCATTTTTTAATATGTTGTTCCCCTGAATGGATTGATTGTGGATATGTAATTTTGTGTGAATGTGATGTATGGTTTTGAAGTTATAAATATTGTGTAAAAAGTATATTTTAAACTGTATGCATAATGGGATTATGTGTCACACTAAGGGGAGGGGATGTGTGGGTTGCACCCGTGATACTATTGGTCATTTTATGCCTCCCCCTGGGTGTGGCCTGTATGTGTGAGATGGAAATAAAAGCCAGGCTGGATGAGCCAGTCCTCAGTCCCTGTTTTTAACCCTCAAAGTGAAGTGTTGTCTCATTATTGGGGGAGGATTTATTGCATGCTGTTCCAGTTTGACTGCTAAGAGTGCAAACCTATTCGTATGGTTCCTATTCAACTGTCTACAGCATTCAGAGGCTTGAGAGGATTAATATGCTTCTCCGATACGGTGATTGTGGTGTCTGCCAGAGTGCTTGGAGTCCTCAGGAAACGCTAGGAGCATCCTTTAACGGAGGTACCCAGTCGGGGTGCCAGGCGATCCGTTACATTGGTGGCAAGCGGTGGGATGGCGTCCTAGTGCGAGGTAAAGCAGCTCGGAGACAGTACGTTTGGATTTACAAATTGAGGGGGACGCTAGTTTGCATACAGCGTCCCTGTCTACACAAAGATTTGGGAAAATGGGGTTCGTGGACCCCTGGGCACTCACACCTGAGGAAGAGAGTGAACTGGAATGGAGAGATAATGCCCGGAGAGACTTATGGTACGATGTCCTGGAGGAAGTCCAGTATCAACGGCAGCAGCGCCTTCCTGGTGTCGCATACCGGTTGGAGGAACAAATGGCCTGGCGGATGCCGCTTCTGGGAGACCAACCTGGAGGGCAGCGGGTAAGACAACTCGAGTACCTCGTGGAAAGGGAACTGAGCCTGGAACCTCATACCGGGCACTGTGGTGGTGCACTGTCCAGCCAGAGACGTGGAGGGCAGAGGGCATCCAGCCAGAGAGGGAGAACTACGCTAGCCCTGGCCTGTTGTGGAAAGCCTTAGCGGAAGACGTCGACTTCAGCAGTCCAGCAGAGTCACGGTACTGGGCTATCTTTCATTACCGAGGGGAGATGTTACAGGGCCCGAGATCTATGGGACTCGGGGAAGACCTCCGCCGTTTCGCTGCCATGGAACGAGAGCTGGAGATGGACTATGTGGAACTACTAAACTCATGTCAGCCACAGAGCATTGATGCAGAACGGGAAAACTGGGTGGCAGACCCAGACCTGCCAGCCTACAGCTGGGAAAACGTGGCAGAGGTACCCCCTGCTTCACTACCAGTTGCAGAAGTAGGGGACCTCATAGACTGGTCCTGGAGAGACCCACAGATGGCAGGTGGAGATGGGATCGAGATCTCTCTACCGGCCCTACAGGGATGCTGGGCAGTCGGCCCAGATCCCCAGCGGCAGTGTGTGTTACAGGGGTCTGAAGGTGCTGTCCTTGCTCCCCAGCGGCAGTCTAGCACACCAAGGGGAGACCGGAAGCCCCACAACAGTGCAGATGGGACCGCAGTCTCTGTACCTACACCACTGGGGATAAGGACAGTCTGTCCTGATCTCCAACAGCAAGACAAGGTATTGGAAGGGGAGGCAGTCGGTTTCCTCCGCCAGCAGAGAGAACGTCAGGGAGAGGACCCTGTTACCCCCTCTCCCCAGCTGCAGTCTACAGTTCAGGGAGAGGAGCTGGTTACCCCCTCTTCCCAGCAGAAGCATAACCCACCATGGGGAGACAGTAAGCCCCACACCAGCGCATATGGGACGGTGGTCTCTGCGCCCAAGTCACAGGGAGCTGAAGGGGCCGTCCTTGCTCCCCAGCGGCAGTCTTCGGTTCAGGGAGAGGAGCCTGTTATCCCCACTCCACAGCGGCAGAGTAAGTCCCAGGGAGCTGAAGGTGTCGTCCTTCCTCCCCAGCGGCAGTGTGTACCCCAGGGAGCGGAGACCGTCGGTCTCGCACCCGAGCAGCAGGACAAAATAATGAAAGGGGAGACAGCTGGTCCCCCTCTCCACCAGCAGACAGAGTGTCAGGGAGAGGAGCCTGTTAACCACTCTCCTCAGCGGCAGTTTACCGTCCAGAGAGAGGAGCTTGTTACACCCTCTCTCCAGCGGCAGCCTAACCCACCAAGGGGAGATGTTACACCCCCCAACAGTGCAGATGGGACCGTAGTCTCTGCACTTGCAGCACAAGGAGTAGGGACGGTCGGTCCTGCCCCCCAGCCCCAGAGCTGTGTACCCAGAGGGGAGACGGTCGGTCTCCCCCTCCCACAACGAGGCTCCAATCAGGCTACTTCAGTGGTAGCGCTGGCACCAGGGCAGAGTACCGCTGGTCTCTGCCCACTCAGCAACCCACCAAGGCAGTCTACCAGCTCCCCGCACAGCCGTGGTGAGGAACCTGGACCTGGACAAGCTGCTACTTTATCCAGGTGGAGTAAACATTTATTGTGGGTGGGAGGTACTGCTGTTTGTGCTTCGTGAGTGGGTTGCTGGACTAACCAGGGCACTGACCGGCAGGAGGTCAGATACCCTGTTAGTCTGGGGGGTAAAGGGGAGAAGTGTTGCGAAACCGACCTCGCCACGTGTCCTTGGAGGGGGCTGCTTGCCCGCCTCTTGCCTTTGGACTATGGACCAGACTTTATGTGAATGTGTTAACCCAGATAGCTATACCATGGAGCCTATTCATATAATGAAAGACTATGGGAAAGACTTTAGCTCCATGGCAATTGTACTGTGTGAATAGGATCTGCGCGCTATTCGGTAGTTTTGTGCGCTCAGATCCCAGCTATCTGGGGATATGTGAAATGTCTGTGTGTTATGGATAAAAAGTAACTTTATGTATTTTAAAGTGTTTTGCTGTCTTTGTGCTCCCATGTGCTCAATGGAGTCTCTGTCTCTGTGCTGGAGATAATTGGATTACTTCTCCAGCACAGAAAAGGCTCTGTAAAAACCGGTCTGAGCTGGAAAGCTAGGGGTTTTAAAAGATTCTTTACTAACTTTTGAACCCCTGGTCTGATCCATGCCATTTTTTTAATATGTTGTTCCCCTGAATGGATTGATTGTGGATATGTAATTTTGTGTGAATGTGATGTATGGTTTTGAAGTTATAAATATTGTGTAAAAAGTACATTTTAAACTGTATGCATAATGGGATTATGTGTCACACTAAGGGGAGGGGATGTGTGGGTTGCACCCGTGATACTTTTGGTCATTTTATGCCTCCCCCTGGGTGTGGCCTGTATGTGTGAGATGGAAATAAAAGCCAGGCTGGATGAGCCAGTCCTCAGTTCCTGTTTTTAACCCTCAAAGTGAAGTGTCGTCTCATTATTGGGGGAGGATTTATTGCATGCTGTTCCAGTTTGACTGCTAAGAGTGCAAACCTATTCGTATGGTTCCTATTCAACTATCTACAGCATTCAGAGGCTTGAGAGGATTCATATGCTTCTCCGATACAATGATTGTGGTGTCTGCCAGAGTGCTTGGACTCCTCAGGAAACGCTAGGAGCATCCTTTAACGGAGGTACGCAGTCGGGGTGCCAGGCGATCCGTTACAATGTGTTTTATTTCGTTCTAACTGTATTGTGATATTAATATATATATATTTATATCAAAATACACGTAGAACGAAATAATATATATCTATATACATATATACGTATATATCACTATATATAAATAAAAATATTTAAAAAAAAATTATATATATATATATATATATATATATATATATATATATATATATATATATATATATAATATATACGTATATATACACATATGTGTGTATATATATATATACATATATTAATTCTACACATATATTTATGTAATAATTTTACATAATTAGGTATCCTAATTAATTACAATTAGCGGGACCTGCCTGACAACCCATCCCGAAAGTATAGGGAATTTAATTTGCTAGCACTATATTTAACCCTATAACTTTCCAAGACACCATAAAACCTGTACATGGGGGTACTGTTTTACTCAGGAGACTTCACTGAACACAAATAATAGTGTTTCAAAACAGTAACATGTATTACAACGATGATATCGCCAGTAAAAGTGACGTTTTTTGAATTTTTCACGCACAAACAGCACTTGCACGATCGATATTATTGCTGCAATACTTTTTACTGTTTTGAAACACACATATTTGTGTTCAGCGAAGTCTCCCGAGTACAACAGTACCCCTCATGTACAGGTTTTATGGTGTTTTCGAAAATTACAGCGTCAAATATAAGGCTTGTGTTTAATTTTTTCACATTAAAATTCGCCAGATTGCTTACGTTGCCTTTATGACCCTATGGTAGCCCAAGAATGAAAATTACCCCTATGATGGCATACTATTTGCAATAGTAGACAACCCAAGGTATTGCAAATGGGGTATGTCCAGTCTTTTTTAGTAGCCACTTAGTCAAAATTGGCGTTTTTTGCATTTTTCACACACAAACAAATACTAACGCTAAATTTGGCCAGTGTTTATGACCAAATGGCTACTAAAAAAGAATGGACATACCCCATTTGCAATACCTTGGGTCGTCTACTATTGCAAATGGTATGCCATTATGGATATAAATTTATTTCCTGGGCTACTATACAGTCTCAAAGGCAACGTAACCAATCTGGCGAATTTCAATTTCAAATGTAACACGCTATATTTGACCCTGTAACTTCCCAAAACACCATAAAACCTGTACATAGGGGGTACTGTTTTACACGTGAGACTGAATACAAATATGTGTATTTTATTGCAGTAAAAGCAAACAGTATTATGACATTGACAGTTAAAATGTCATGTAGAACTAAAAAAATAAAAAAAAATCTTTTCTCCCATTTTTTTCATATTAAATTATGTTTCATAGCTAAATATTTGATATTATATGAATATGAATGATATTAAATGAAAGCCCTGTTTCCCCTGAATAAAATTATATATAATAAGGGGGGGTGCATTTAATATGAAAGAGGTGAATTACGGTTGGACAGACATATAGCGCAAATGCCAGGTTTTGTTTACATTTTGTTTCGTTCACAACTTGTACATTTGGCTGCGGTCTTAAGGGGTTATAATACCCAGGTATGACTTCCTTCTGCCATATCCAAACCTGTGAGATAATAAATCCTAGGCAAAAAAAAAAAAATGGATCTAACATAGATCCACAGTGAGGAGCAGCATTTAATATTGATGTTCTTTAGAGTATTCCCATGTTATATATTCACAAAATGGCTCTCAGACATTATAGTAAAATAGGACTTCTCTTTACTTCAGTACACACACACATAAAATGACATAATAGCAGAGAGACTAACACAATAGAACAAGTGCATAACTTCACTATGCTGCCATCTACTGGAAAGGTGGACTGCATAACACCCCAATACATAACACTCCTCCCCCCTAGACCTCAAAGTCTTTGAGATAACTGGGAGGGCGAATATTTCTTCTTGGGCGCCCCAAAACCATGTTTGGAGCTGCTTCACCTGGACCTTCAGTTGTTCCCATCCCTTCTTCCTGTGCTTGCTCAGATGGACCGCAAGGAACTGGTTCTGCAACAACAACTCCTGGAGAACTGACACCTGTATCACCCAGTGGTTCGACATCATCTGGTATCACAGAAAACCCGGTATGACTGGAGCCTACAGCAGGCATAATCTCATCACTCCATTCCCGGATCTGATCGACATGCCTTCGTAATATTCTACCATCAGGAATTTTTACTTTGTATGACAAAGGTCCTGTGGCCAAAAGTACTTTTGCAGGTATCCATTTAGGCCCAGAAACATAATTCCTGACATAGACAGCACTGTCAGGTGCAAATCATCTGACAGTAGAAGCATTATAGTTCTTATTGAATTGCAATTCTTGCTTCTCTTGTAACTCAGATGTCGAATCAGGATGTAAACGATCCAGACAAGTTTTAAGACGCTGATTCATAAGGAGCTCTGCTGGACTACTACCAGTGCTTGAGCATGGTGTCACATGTTGTTGCAGAAGGAAATTTGCAAGTCGAACGATTCCAATCTCCTTCAATAATTCTCTGTGGCGGAACCCACCTCGCCACTGGACATTGGAGGGGCCTGGCTGCCTGCCTCTTACCTGCTGACTATGGCCCCTGGAAAATTGGTACACTTAAAGATTTATATTTGGGCATATTGTACTGTATATTGCTGCTACTGGCCCTTTTAACAGCATCTATGGACACATTGGGACTTTTGGGACTACTGTCCCTTTAAGACTGTGAAGCATGTTCTAGTGTGCTGCCTGTAATATTGTATATGTATTCATGTGTTAAGTTTAGCCTGGGTGATATGTATGCAGCATTCATCTGATTGTTCGGTAGAATCACTCCATTCATTATATTGAGTGAAACTACCGAACAACCAGACCACCCAGGAATAAGTGTGCCTCCAATTACAGTTTGCAACAATGTTGCAAACGGGTAATTGGCAATCAGTGTAATGTAGTCTTTGTCCTCTGGGTGGCCGCCATTCGGGAAACACGTGGCGGCGGCCATCTTAAACTACCGAACAGCGGTGTTTTGCCGTCGAGTGTCTGGAACTAAAATCGGACACTTGACTAGGCAAACACCGCTGAGACCTCCATACTTCCAGAAATTCGTATGGAAACTACCGAATGACCCGCCGTTCGGTAGAAAGAACCCCATAAACAAGGGAATTCATTCAAACCCTCTCCAGGCTCTATAACACAGGCAATTCGCCTGTTTTCATTCCCTTGTTTGTGACCGACCGCAGGGCCAAAATGCATGGAACTGTTTTCGGATACTTTACCCATGCGGTCGGTCAAATCTTTGGAACCCCATATCTCACGAACCATTCATCCGAATTACTTGAATTTTGGATATGTTGTCCCCCTGAATAAGGGCTATCCAGCGATGCTGGATTTAAAGGTGTACCCCCTGTTTTTGGGGTACATCCAGGAATTGGGGAAAAGTGTGTACTGTATAATTGGGTTAAGTGGTAATCTAAGGGGAGGAAATGTGTGGGAGGTACATCCATGTGATTGGTCAATATCATCCTCCCCCTGGGAGTGTCCTGTATGTACCTGTTTGTGAATAAAAGCCAGGCTGGATGAGCCAGTCCTGAGTTCCTGTTTTTACCCTCGAAGTGATGTGTCGTCTCATTATTGGGGGGAAGGATTTATTGTATGCTGTTCCAGTTTGACTGCTAGGAGTGGAAACCTATTTGCATGGTTTGTCCTATTCGGCTGTATACAGCATTCATATGCTTGGGAGAATTTAAAAGGTTTATTGGATTCGGTGATTGTGGTGTCTGCCAGAGTGCTTGGAGTCCTCAGGAAGCACTAGGAGCATCCATTAACGGAGGTACTCAGTCGGGGTGCCAGGCGATCCGTTACATTGGTGGCAAGCGGTGGGATGGCGTCCTAGTGTGAGGTAAAGCAGCTCAGAGACACTGTTTGGATTTACAAATTGAGGGCAACGCTAGCAGTCGTGCAGCGCCCCTGGGAGCAGACAAGTATGGAAGGTTCTGGCTCTGGAGATGATTGGCTGGCCGAGGTGAGGCAGCGAGTGGCCGAGTATGGGGATGATATACCCATGGAGACACGCCGGGTGATCTGGAACCAGGTCATGGCTGAGCGAAACACAAGGCTGGACCGAGAATTCCGGTTGGCGAAAGAGAGGAAGTATGCTCAGCAGCAGGAGCGTTACAGCAGCCGAGTAGAGGCTGCATCCGAGGAGGTTAGCCGTCTTTCCCTGAGGCGGCGGGAGGAACCCGAAGTGGGGGTCCTCATAGACTGGTCCTGTGAGGAACCACAACAGGCAGGTAGAGATGGGACCAAGGTCTCTCCACCGGGATGCTGGGCAACCGGCCCAGATCCCCAGCAGCAGCCAGAGTTGCCAGGTGGGGAAGCAGGTGGCCCTTACTCACAAATGTTGAGGGGCCTCACGGGTTGGTCCTGGGAAGACCCACAGATGGCAGGTGGAGATGGGACTGCAGTCTCTCTACCGGCCCTACAGGGATGCTGGGCAGTCGGCCCAGATCCCCAGCGGCAGTGTGAAGTGCAGGGAGAGGAGAGCAGCGTCCTCCCTCCCCAGCGGCAGGCTGAGTTACAGGGGGCAGAGGTAGTTGGTCCTACCCCCCAGCAGCAGCGTGATTTTTTGGGAATAGAGAGCCCAGTCTCCGTTCCCCAGCAGCAGGACACTGAATTGGGAGGAGAGACAGTCGGTCTCCCTCCACAAAGACTGAAAGTAGGCATGGGAGAGGAGATTGTTACCTCCTCTCCCCAGCGGCAGATCATCAATGGGCAGAGTGTTCTAATGGGAGAGGAGATTGTTACCACCTCTCCCCAGCGGCGGATCATCAATGGGCAGAGTGTTCTAATGGGAGAGGAGCTGGTTACCACCTCTCCCCAGCGGCAGCTTAATGTACCAGGGGGAGACTGTAAGCCCCACACCAGCACAGATGGGACCGTGGTCTCTGTGCCCAAGTTACAGGGAGCTGAAGGGGCCGTCCTCCCTCCCCAGTGGCAGTGTGATTTGTTGGGAATTGGGAGCCCAGTCTCCATTCCCCGGCAGCAGAGTGTCCAGCAGGGAAGAGAGAGCCCAGTCTCCTTTCCCCAGCAGCAGGACACTGTATTGGGAGTAGAGACAGTCGGTCTCCCTCCACAGAGTATAGAAGTATGTAGGGGAGAGGTGCTTGCTACCACCTCTCCCCAGCGGCGGATCAGTAAAGTGCAGGGAGAGGAGAGCAGCGTCCTCCCTCCCCAGCGGCAGCCTAACACACCAAGGGGAGACAGTAAGCCCCACACCAGCACAGATGGGACCGTGGTCTCTGTGCCCAAGCTACAGGGAGCTGAAGGAGATGTCCTTGCTCCCCAGCGGCAGTCTACGGTTCAGGGAGAGGAGGTTGTTATTCCCTCTCCCCAGCGGCAGCACAGCTCACCAAGGGGAGACAGTAAGCCCCACAACAGCACAGATGGGACCGTGGTCTCTGTGCCCAAGTTACAGGGAGCTGAAGGAGCCGTCCTTGCTCCCCAGCGGCAGTCTACGGTTCAGGGAGAGGAGTTTGTCATCCCCTCTCCCCAGCGGCAGCTTAGCACACCAAGGGGAGACAGTAAACCCCACAACCGTGCAGATGGGACCGTAGTCTCTGCACCTACACCACTGGGGATAGGGACAGTCGGTCCTAGTCCACAACAGCCAGACAAAATATCGGAAGGGGAGACAGTCGTTTTTCCCCAACAACAGCTGTGTTCAACCAGGGGAGAGGACACCCTGGTTACTTTTTCCCCAAGCCTTGGACTTACAACTGGACACGAGTGGCAGGGGGCCATCTGGACAACTACCCCCTGTAAGGACAGCCAGCCGACTATCAGAGCCCCAGACCGACTGGAGGTCTGGAGTCTGGATAGTCTAAATGGGAAAGGGGAGAAATGTGGCGGAACCCACCTCGCCACTGGACATTGGAGGGGCCTGGCTGCCTGCCTCTTACCTGCTGACTATGGCCCCTGGAAAATTGGTACACTTAAAGATTTATATTTGGGCATATTGTACTGTATATTGCTGCTACTGGCCCTTTTAACAGCATCTATGGACACATTGGGACTTTTGGGACTACTGTCCCTTTAAGACTGTGGAGCATGTTCTAGTGTGCTGCCTGTAATATTGTATATGTATTCATGTGTTAAGTTTAGCCTGGGTGATATGTATGCAGCATTCATCTGATTGTTCGGTAGAATCACTCCATTCATTATATTGAGTGAAACTACCGAACAACCAGACCACCCAGGACTAAGTGTGCCTCCAATTACCGTTTGCAACAATGTTGCAAACGGGTAATTGGCAATCAGTGTAATGTATTCTTTGTCCTCTGGGTGGCCGCCATTCGGGAAACAAACACGTGGCGGCGGCCATCTTAAACTACCGAACAGCGGTGTTTTGCCGTCGAGTGTCTGGAACTAAAATCGGACACTTGACTAGGCAAACACCGCTGAGACCTCCATACTTCCAGAAATTCGTATAGATACTACCGAATGACCCGCCGTTCGGTAGAAAGAACCCCATAAACAAGGGAATTCATTCAAACCCTCTCCAGGCTCTATAACACAGGCAATTCGCCTGTTTTCATTCCCTTGTTTGTGACCGACCGCAGGGCCAAAATGCATGGAACTGTTTTCGGATACTTTACCCATGCGGTCGGTCAAATCTTTGGAACCCCATATCTCACGAACCATTCATCCGAATTACTTGAATTTTGGATATGTTGTCCCCCTGAATAAGGGCTATCCAGCGATGCTGGATTTAAAGGTGTACCCCCTGTTTTTGGGGTACATCCAGGAATTGGGGAAAAGTGTGTACTGTATAATTGGGTTAAGTGGTAATCTAAGGGGAGGAAATGTGTGGGAGGTACATCCATGTGATTGGTCAATATCATCCTCCCCCTGGGAGTGTCCTGTATGTACCTGTTTGTGAATAAAAGCCAGGCTGGATGAGCCAGTCCTGAGTTCCTGTTTTTACCCTCGAAGTGATGTGTCGTCTCATTATTGGGGGGGAAGGATTTATTGTATGCTGTTCCAGTTTGACTGCTAGGAGTGGAAACCTATTTGCATGGTTTGTCCTATTCGGCTGTATACAGCATTCATATGCTTGGGAGAATTTAAAAGGTTTATTGGATTCGGTGATTGTGGTGTCTGCCAGAGTGCTTGGAGTCCTCAGGAAGCACTAGGAGCATCCATTAACGGAGGTACTCAGTCGGGGTGCCAGGCGATCCGTTACATTCTCTTTAATGAGTCTTTGGTAGTCTGAACCATACGCTCAGCTTGACCATTTGATGATGGGTTAAATGGTGCAATTGTAACATGTTGAATAAGATTACTTGCCATGAAAATGTTGAATTCTGATGAGGTAAATTGTGTTCCATTATCAGACACAATTGTATCTGGCAACCCATGTGTAGCAAACAACCTCCTTAGAATCTTTTTTTTTTTTTTTTAATTCTTTATTTTTCCGTACTCTGTGGTACAAATAGGTGACATCTGACATTTCAGCGTAATTTCAAACTTTCAATTGTCAAGCATGTAACTCTAACATTTTTTCTGACATCATTGAAGGTGGTTAACAGGGTGTTCTTAGAAATGTGTTTGGCGCGCACATTTTTTTTGTTTTGGGGGGGTCAGGTTAGGTGACATGCCCAGGGCCTGTAGAATGTTGGCAAATTGTGTGTTAGTGCTTGTTGCGCTCCCGGGATACTACAAGCTGAAGGTTAAAGGTGTGCTCCTGTAGTTTCAGGAGGTTGCAGTGCTGCATCGGAGCTTGTACATGCGTATTATCAGGTTGGTTGTTGTGTGATAGGGGTGCCAGGGTGTATACGCATTGTGGGCGTTATGTGCAGTCCAAGAGACAAGTTTGTGAGCGTTGTGGTTTGTGTGGTGTTTTGTTAGTGGTCTGACATGCCTAAGTTTACCCCTGGCCTAGGGTGTGGTGGGGGGGTATTACAGACGCCATTCGTCTCTGAAAAGCCTGGTGGTTTGCTTGGCGGGGGGGGGGGGGTGCATGTCATGTGTGCAGAGACAAAGTAAAATAAGTAAATAAGAGAGGGGGGAAACAAAGGGGAAAAGAACATTATGCAACAGAATATAAATCTGTGGACTCTTCATTGGTCGGAATAAAAGTCCTGATAGACAGTTCGGGTATGGTGTCTAGGTAGCCATGCTGAACATAGGTAAGATTATCTCAGTTCCTGTCTTGGTTTAGGTATTTGGGGGTTGCAGGTTCTTCATCACTGGTCCGGTGGAGGTGCTAGCAAATTGGTCCCTGGTTGCATTGCGGTTGTCTTCTGTAGTGCAGTGTGGCCCCGGTTGGAGTTCCAGTGCAGTCAGGAAGGCCGGAGCTCCCATTGGGGTGGTGAGGTTGTGAGTGGTCCCCTCCTGATGGACGAGTAAAGAGCCAGTGTTGCCCCATCTGTAAGGTACATTT
This sequence comes from Pelobates fuscus, assembly GCF_036172605.1. NCBI lineage: Eukaryota > Metazoa > Chordata > Amphibia > Anura > Pelobatidae > Pelobates > Pelobates fuscus. The sequence goes on along the minus strand of NC_086319.1, from coordinate 135,016,997 downwards.
GCTTTACGTAGGGTTGTCGTCACAGCGCCAAAGGTTTTGCGTCTGAGCAGTGTGGCTCTGGTGACTTCTTGAAAAAAAAGTTTTGCGTTCTCGAATTCTAGTGGCGTTTTGCCCTTCAGGGCAGTCATTATTTGAATTTTGTCATGTATGGTGACACAGCGTAAGATGACGTCCCTGGGGGTATCGTGTGTGATGCGGACAGAGCTTGTGACACGATATATGCCGTCCAGAGTGATTTTCTTTGCTATTGAGTGTGACAGGATCGTTGCCAGGAGGCGTCTCGTGTAGTGCGGGAGTTCTTCAGTGGTGATGGTGTTGGGTATGCCGCGGATTGTCTTTGTCTGTCTTCGAGGGACATTATTTGGGCTGCTAATACTTGCTGTTCCTGTTGCAGTTGTTGGAGTGAGTCTTTCATGGTGGTTATATTGTTGTGCACTCCTGCTATGTCTGTTTCAGCTGTTGTGACTCGTTTTGTGACTTTTTGCATGTCTTTTTTGATCAGGGCTATGTCAGCAGCCAGTAGCCTCTGTATGTCTGCCAGGAGCATTTTTAGATCCCCTTTTAGTGGTGGGAGCTGAGTACTCTGGCGAGGCCTGGGGATTCGAAAGCCCCATCTGGAGTTGCTGAGTGTCTGGGGTCGTTCTTCCCTCTATTTCTGGGACAAGGGCCATTTTTGGCGGGTGGTCCGCTTGTGTTAGCGCAATTTGTGCTGGTCTCAGCAGCATTTCCCCAATGTCCCTACCTTGGGTGCTGTCGCCTGCGGTAGGCTTAGGAGTGCGGCGGCCCATGATTGGTGTGTCCGGCGGGGAGTATGCTGGGTAGTCTCAGCCCTCTCGCGGTCCGCCGAGAAGCGCCTCGAGGTTGAGGGCTGGTGTGGTGCGGTAGGCCGCGGATTTGCGCCGTTGCCGGGTTTGCTTGGCGGCTTGAAAAAACTGCATTAATCCATTTGCCTCTTCGTCGTGATGCCGGGTAAGTATTTTGTTTGGGCCGATGGTCCCTGTGTGGGGTGATATTTACTAGATTCTAGTCAACCATCCAGGAGCTCAGCCTCCTTAGAATCTTTATGACTGTGACTGAGGTAGCAGATGTAACTGGAACAACTTCTAACCATTTTGAAAAGGAGTCAACAACTAAAAAAAAACCATCTGTCCTTGAAAAGGGACAGCAAAATCTATATGTAAACGGGATCAAGGTGACCTAGTCACTTCCCAAGGATGTACTGAGGCTTTAGGTGGAGCATGGCGAGTAGATTGGCACGGTACACAGTTCTTCACCCACTTTTCAATAACTTCATCCATTTTAGGCCACCAAACATAACTTCTGGCTAAAGCTTTCATGCAAACTATTCCAGGATGTCCTTCATGAAGAGCATACAATACCAATTGGATTCCAACATGAGGATCTCAGACATAGGAGGAACAAGGAAGTCAGAAGAAGGCAAAGGTAATCGGCTTAATCCATCAGCATGTGTGATATCCTTGACAGGACGATACTTGAACTCACAATCATAGGCATTCAGCATAAGGGACCACCTGAGCAAGCGTGATGACATTATTTGAGGAATGGGAGTATTGCTGGTGAACAGACCCAGTAAAGGTTTATGATCTGTTATAATAGTAAACCTCCGCCCATACAAATATTCATGAAACTTTTTTGCACCGGACACAATAGCTAAAGCCTACTTGTCAATTTGGTCGTAATTCCTCTCTGTAGTAGAAAAAAGTCTGTGAATAAAACGCAATAGGAGCCTCAACCCCATTTCTCAAAGTGTGGCTCAATACAGCCCCTATGCCATACGGAGAAGCATCGCAGGTGAGGTTGAGCGGTTTATCCTAATCATAGTGTACAAGTAAACTGTCAGAAGACAACAGTTTTTTAGCAGCACTGAAAGCGGTAGTATGAACGTCAGTCCACTTCCATGGAGCATCTTTATCTAGAAGACGATGCAGAGGTTCAGCAACAGTGATTTTATCAGGCAGAAAAGAATGGTAAAAATTAAGCAACCCTAGTAAAGCTTGCAGTTCTTGTTTGTTTGTTGGAGCCGGAGCTCTATGGATAGCTTCAACCTTAGAATCAGTTGGATGAATGCCCTGTGCGTCAATTCGGTAACCAAGGAAATCCATGCTGCTTACACCAAAAACACACTTTTCTTTTTTAAGTTTTAGACCAGCATCAAGAAAACATTGTAAAACAAGTTGTAGCTGTGCAGCCAATGACTGTATAGAACCTGCTCCAATAAGAACATCATCAAAATAAGGCACTACACCTGGAAGTCCAGATAAGAGGTCCTCCATTAAATTCTGGAATATGCCAGGAGCAATGGAAACGCCAAACTGCAAACGTCTTGCTCAGAAAGCTCCTTTGTGTGTTATTATCGTTTGTGCATCAGCAGCCTCATCATCCACAGGTAACTGCTGGTATACTTGAGCCATATCCAACTTGGCAAATACTTTTCCTTTTGCCAAAGTAGAAAGAATTTGATTAACAGCTGGAATTTGATAGGGATGCTCTTGCAACGCTTTGTTGATTGTACACTTGTAGTCAGCACAGATTCTGACATCCCTATTTGGTTTCATCACCGGAACTATGGGTGTACACCACTTTGGATGTGTTACGCGTTCAAGTATACCTTGTTCCACAAGACGTGTAAATTCAGCATCTATTTTTGGTCTGAGAGCTAATGCAATTTTGCGAGGCTTCATACGAATTGGGGGTACTGTTGAATCTAATACAAAAGAAACAGGAGGGCCTTTAAACATGCCAAGACCTTCTTCAAAAACTGCACTAAATTTATCAATCACATTCTGTAGAATATCTGTGGATACATTATGAACTCCAGTTAATGAAATTCCTAAGAGTTCAAACCACTCTCTACCTAGCAAACTTGCTCTTTGTCCCTTAGTAATTATTAAACGTAAGTGTCCTCTGAATTTACCATATTTTACTGGTATAAAAGAAGCCCCTTTAACAGCCACAGCCTGTTTGTTGTAGTCCACGGAACATCTTGCAGCACAATTTCAGTGTAAATCTTCAGTCCTGATGGCGAATTTTCCACTTTATTCACATAGTCATTTGAGTAAACACCTGTAGTCATTTCACTATCTGAAACGGTATGAGGAGTATTAAAAGAGTGCGCTGTGGTTTGTATTTTATTCACATTCTTATATTTAGTTTGAATTCCACTGGCTTGTCTTTGGCAAACTGTCTGTATGTGACCTGTACGTTTACATGTGTGGCAAACTGCATTTAGAAAACGACATGTATTACGCCTGTGTTTTCCACCGCAACTATAACAAGTTCCTTTAAATGGAGCTATGACATCAGTGCATGGTGAAAAGTCTTTTGATTTAACATCAGTCTTCTTCACTAGATTTATTTCAGGTGAGTTCTCTTTGCTGGAGGAGGATTGTATCTCTTTTGAATGGACATATGCAGCCTCATTTGCAAGAGCTTCCTCTTGTGCAATAATAAAAGTTAAATTCTGTCTTGCAAGCAGTCTCCTCTGCAGTGCTTCATCTTGCACCCCACACACAAGCCTGTCCCTTAACAAGGATTCTAAGCTGGTACCAAAATTGCAATTTTCAGAGGGCCTGCACAGTTCTGCAATGTATGCTGCAATACTTTCACCTGGTTTCTGATTTCTTCTATTGAAATGGAAATGCCTCACTGTTTCAGATGGGGTGGGTGCTAAATTATTTTTTAACAGTGCCAGTATTTCTTCAAATGTGTAGTCTTGTGGTTTAGCAGGAGATATCAGTGAGATAAAAGTATGATTATTTTTCAATAGTGTTTATTATAAATTTAAAGTTGTGAAATTACTTGTTTTTACATTTAGTATTTGTGTAGTGAAAGGAAAATATAAATATATGAGTATATTTTATATAGTTACATAGTTACATAGCTGAAAAGAGACTTGCGTCCATCAAGTTCAGCCTTCCCTCACATTTGTTTTTTGCTGTTGATCCAAAAGAAGGCAAAAAAAAAACCCAGTTTGAAGCACAATTTTGCAACAAGCTAGGAAATAAATTCCTTATTGACCACAGAATGGCAGTCAGATTTATCATTGGATCAAGCAGTTATTACCCTACATTGAAAGATTATATCCTTGAATATTCTGTTTTTGCAAGTATGCATCTAGTAACTGTTTGAACATCTGTATGGACTCTGATAAAACTACTTCTTCAGGCAGAGAATTCCACATCCTGAAATCTTCTTTCTTCCCGTCTAAACGCATGGCCTCGTGTCCTATGTAAAGTCCGGTTTGTGAATAGATTTCCACACAATGGTTTGTATTGGCCCCGAATATATTTGTATAATGTTATCATATCCCCTCTCAGGCGACGTTTTTCTAAACTAAATAGGTTTAAATTTGTTAACCTTTCTTCATAGCTGATATGTTCCATTCCTTTTATTAATTTTGTAGCCCGCCTCTGCACTTTTTCTAGTGCCATAATATCCTTCTTTAGAACAGGTGCCCAAAATTGCACAGCATATTCAATGTGTGGTCTTACAAGTGATTTATAAAGAGGCAAAATTATATTCTCGTCCCGAGAATGAATGCCCTTTTTCATGCATGACAATACCCTACTGCCCTTGGCCACTGCTGATTAACATTGCACATTGTTGCATAGTTTGTTGTCTATAACAAATCCCAAGTCCTTTTCGTGTGTTGTTATCCCTAATTCGCTTCCATTAAGGGTATACGTTGCTTGTGTATTCTTTACGCCGAAGTGCATAACTTTGCATTTTTCAACATTAAATTTCATCTGCCATTTGAGTGCCCAGTCCTCCAGTCTATCTAAATCCCTCTGCAGCAAAGTAATATCTTGCTCACATTGTATTATTTTACAAAGTTTTGTGTCATCTGCAAACACTGAAACATGACTTTCAATGCTGTCTTCAAGATCATTTATAAACATGTTAAATAGAAGGGGTCCCAGAACAGACCCCTGAGGGACACCACTTGCCACCTCTGTCCAGCTTGAAAATTTACCATTAACGACAACTCTTTGTACTCTGCTTTTAAGCCAATGTTCTACCCAAGAACAAGCATTTTCATCTAGACCGATTTCCTTGAGTTTGAACACTAATCTGTTGTGTGGAACTGTATCAAATGCCTTGGCAAAATCCAAATAGATCACATCCACTGCAACACCCTGATCTATACTTCTACTTACTTATTCGTAGAATGCAATCAAGTTACCGTATATACTCGAGTATAAGCCGAGTTTTTTAGCACATTTTTTGTGCTAAAAAACCCCAACTCGGCTTATACTCGAGTCAGAGTCTGTATTATGGCAATTTGCATTGCCATAATACAGACTGGGGGGAGAGGGGGGCTGTCAGAGCTGTACTTACCTTTCCTGCAGCTCCTGTCAGCTCTCTCCTCCTCCGCGCCGTCCGTTCAGCACCTCGGTCAGCTCCCAGTGTAAGTCTCGCGAGAGCCGCGGCTCTCGCGAGACTTACACTGGGAGCTGACAGAGGGAGCTGCACAGACGGCGCGGAGGAGGAGGGAGCTGACAGGAGCTGCAGGACAGGTAAGTACAGCTCTGACAGCCCCCTTTTCCCCCCACTGAACTGCCAATCCCACTGGACCACCAGGGAAGGAGCCCCCCTCCCTGCCATGTATCAAGCAGGGAGGGGGGACGAAAAAAAAAATAATTAGTAATAATAAAAAATAAAAAAAAGTAAATAATAAATAATAATACAAAAATAATAATAATTAAATTAAAAAAATAAAAATAATAATAAATAATAAAAAAAAAATTAAAATAATAATAAAAAAAAAATTCCCATCCCCCACCAAGGCTCTGCAACACACACACACACACACCACTCATACACACACACACACACACACACCACTCATACACACACACACTGCATTCATTCATACACACACACTGCATTCATTCATACACACACACTGCACTCATACACTCACACTGCACTCATACACTCACACTGCACTCATACACTCACACTGCACTCATACACTCACACTGCATTCATACACACACTGCATTCATACACACACACTGCATTCATACACACACACTTCATTCATACACACACACTGCACTCATACACACACGCTGCACTCATACCCACACGCTGCAGTCATACACTCACTGCATTCATACACTCACACTGCATTCATACACACACTGCACTCATACACACACTGCACTCATACACACACACTGCATTCATACACACACACTGCACTCATACACACACACTGCATTCATACACACACACTGCATTCATACACAAGCTGCACTCATACACACGCTGCATTCATACACTCACGCTGCATTCATACACTCACTGCATTCATACACACACTGCATTCATACACTCACACTGCATTCATACACTCACACTGCATTCATTATACACACACTGTAAATAAATATTCAATTAATTTATTTTTTTTAGGATCTAATTTTATTTAGAAATTTACCAGCAGCTGCTGCATTTCTCACCCTAGTCTTATACTCGAGTCAATAAGTTTTCCCAGTTTTTTTGGGTAAAATTAGGGGCCTCGGCTTATATTCGGGTCGGCTTATACTCGAGTATATACGGTAGTTTGACACGACCTGTGCTTCATAAAACCATGCTGATTTTTGCTGATAACCATGTTCTTCTCAAGGAATTCTTGAATATTATCCCTTAATAACCTTTCAAATATTTTACCAGCCACAGAAGTTAAGCTCACAGGTCTATAATTTCCAGGCAAGGATTTTGAACCCTTTTTGAATATAGGAACCACATCTGCCTTCCTCCAATCCTCCGGAACACTTCCTGAAAGAAAAGAATCTTGAAAGATTAAAAACAGAGGTTCACTTATTTCTACATTTAGTTCCTTAGGTACACGTGGATGGATACCGTCAGGCCCTGGAGCTTTGTTTATATTAACTTTCTTTGCAGCACCTTGTCTTGAGTTAACCAATTACAATTATTCTGCAAGTTTTTAGTAGCAATCATTTGCACATCTATTGTCATGGGTTCTTCCTTAATATATACAGAGGAGAAATAGTTATTTAAAATTCCTGCCTTTTCCTGGTCTTCATTGACTAACACCCCTGTAATGGATCACCTGGCACCCCGACTGGGTACCTCCGTTAAAGGATGCTCCTAGCGTTTCCTGAGGACTCCAAGCCCTGCAGAAGACACCACAACCACCGAATCAGAGAAGCATATGAGTACTCTAAAGCATATGAATGCTGTAGACAGTTGAATAGGAAAAACCTACGAATAGGTTTACACTCCTAGCAGTCAAACTGGAACAGCATACAATAAATCCTCCCCCAATAATGAGACGACACTTCACTTTGAGGGTTAAGCAGGAACTGTTGTTGAGAATACAGGACCGCCCACAGGGAGGGACAAAACAACCAATCAATCTGTACAATACACACAGACACTCCCACACAAAATCCTCCCCTCTGCCTGTAATAGGATTACTGAACACAATGGGTAATCTCATTATCACAGGCAGAAGAATACAATTTTATGAAACATATCACAGGGACCCCAAAACATGCAATAACCCCATATAAAGTATATCCTCAGAACTAGGGGATCTGGGTGAACCACATATCAAAAATTCACCCAGATCCATTCAGTAGTTTGGAAGATACAGTTTAATGCAGATTCCGCAGAACATATACAGATTATATAAAAAATAATTACTGTATAATGTGTCCCCTGTTGTATAGTTTAAAACTACTGCACGATGTCGTTGTGTACCAAATACCGGTGAGATGGCACCGTGTAGAAAAGTCACAACAATGTCTGTGAGTTAAAATGGCCGCCATCCATTGTTCTCATCGTGTGCTTCATCCATTGTTCTCACCATGTGCCTCTGATACATGAAATGGTGGTCACCCAGTAACTCCACAGTATGTCCCCAGATGGTTTTTAAAGGGCCAGCAGCAACACCATACAAATCCAATATGCCCAAATATTGTACTTGAAGGGGCAAATAACCCAGGGGCCATAGTCAGCAGGTAGGAGGCGGGCAAACAGGCTTCTCCAATGCCCAGTGGCGAGGTCGGTTTCGCCACAACCCCCATTTCAGTTTTTAGTGTACCTACACTTTCATTTTTTTTTTTTTTTTAGAATTTATGTACTTAAAAAATACTTTGGGGTTGGTTTTGCTCTCTTTAGCTATCATTTTTTCATTTTGAAGTTTAGCAAGTCTAATTGCCTTTTTGCACGCATTATTTGCTTCCTTATATCTTTTATAAAATGCATCTGATTTGTCCGATTTAAATGCTTTAAATGCCCTTTTCTTATTTTTAAATTCTTTATTTTTCGTTGTGCATGCGGTAACAAAACATTGGACAATGCCACAACGGCATATAAAAACTCAGGTACAACACAGTTTGAAATAGCTATGGCATGTAGGTAACAGCACATTTTTAAATATATTATGATCAGGATAGGCAAACATGACTATGTATGGTTCTCAGCCGGTTAAGTTAATTATGATTCAATTTTTCTCGTCTAAAACATAACAACAGGTGGTAAGCATTTAAACATTTTCATAAACACCGCTTTGCTATCTGGTCATGAAATTCTCATGCTGAGTCAAGGGTTAGTGTGTGGGTACAGGCTAAGTGTAAGTATAAGGATGAGTTTATGATGGTTGTAGGTACATGCAAATAAAGTCTGCAGGATCGGGATATGTCATGCTATACATTAACTTAGGTCCCATACTAGCGGTAGGTAGGTGCCTACATCTAATTATGTCGGCATGGCCGTAGAGTAGCGGCACGATTCGTAAACGATGTAGGCTACGTAAACATAAAAGTATAAACAGGCTTCATTTCACAGTACTAAAATTAAACGGTGATAATACCTTGGAGGTTGACCAGACACAGGCGTTTAGCGGTTAGGCCACAACTTAAACAGGCTTGTTCTGCCATGGTGTCAGAGCATCTTGTAATTTATAGTTTTACCCAGAGACTATACTTCGTGCCATATCAGCGCATTTAAGCGGGTTCCTAACATTCAACTTAAAGGTTATTCCACTCAGTTAGTGTGTGTATCACTATGTATTGCTGGGCGCTGGCGAATAAAATAGAAAAGCAACAACAAACTAAATGTAGCCTGATCGCTGGTTTACCTAGCCAGTCTAGGGTATATGGCGGTAACTACTTGTTGCTTGACGCCCGGTTCAGGGGCTGCTTGGTTCGATCGTTAATGTAGTTCAGTTGGGTACGGGGGAGTGTTAATGCACGGTCGGAAAGCCGCTCTACGGGAGTGGGTGTATGTTGCGGTGTCTAGGGTGTAGCCTAGCGTGATTAAGGGCTATGGAAAGAAAAAAACCCTGGCAGTCCAGGGTTATGCCCGAGTGGCTTTTCTTATTTTTAATCTCTTGTTTCACTTTTCTACTAAGCCACATTGGTTTTAATTTGTTTCTTTTATATTTATTTCCCAATGGTGCATACTGAGAAATGTACCTTTCTAATATTTGTTGGAAGATGATCCATTTATCCTCAGTGTTCTTTTCACTAAAGAGTTTATGCCATTCAATATATTGTAAAGCTTCCCTTAACTTATTAAAATTGGCCTTTTTAAAAATTATATGTTTTAGTATACCCCATGTGCTTTTGTTTTTTTGAGTTTATTTCAAAGGACACTATATTGTGATCACTATTTCCCAAGTGCTCACCTACTTGAATGTTGGTCAAAAGATCAACGTTGTTTGTTAAAACCAGGTCCAGACTAGCGTCCATTCTAGTTGGTGCTTGTACTAGTTGTGACATGAAGGTATCATTTAACAAGTTTAAAAACCTAATTCCCTTTGCTGAGCTACTAGTCCCTCTGTCCCAATTTATGTCCGGGTAATTAAAATCTCCAACAATTAAAGTGTTACCCAGATTTGCAGCTTTCTCAATTTGCTCAAACAGCTGTTGTTCCTCGTCAATATTAACATTAGGTGGTTTATAACATATCCCAACCAATAGTTGGTTTCCCTTCTTTTCCCCAAGCAGATATTTACCCATAAAGCTTCCACATTTTCCTCATCGCATTCCATTTGCTTAAGATTCGGCTTTAAATCTTGGTTGACATACAAACATACCCCACCACCCTTCTTGTTTTTCCTATCCTTCCTAAATAACATGTACCCATTTAAGTTAACTGCCCAGTCATGTGTCTCATTCCACCATGTTTCAGTTATGCCTATTATATCATATTGTTTAGTGTATGCTAATGCATCTAGTTCCCCCATTTTGTTATTTAGGCTCCTTGCATTAGTAAGCATACATTTAATATCATGCGTCACTTGTATATTTTGTGAATTATCAACATTACATAGCTTCTCTGTTCTGAGCTTGCCCCTCCCCCCGTCTCCACCCTCATTATACTGTGCTAAAGCCCATCTCCTTTCTGTCCTATCTCCATTTTGTAAATTGCTATGACCCTCCCCCCACTACTAGTTTAAAATCTCCTCCAACCTTCTAGCCATCCTATCCCCCAGCACTGCAGACCCTCTCCCGTTTAGGTGCAATCCATCACTACTATAAAGGTTGTACCCAATCGCAAAGTCGGCCCAGTGCTCTAAAAACCCCAAACCCTCCTTCCTGCACCAAGACTTCAGCCATGCATTAACCTCTCTAATCTCCCGCTGCCTTTCCACTGTAGCACAGGTAATATCTCAGAGAATACCACCTTGGAGGTCCTTTTCTTAAGTTTGCTACCTAATTTCCTGAAATCATTCTTTAGGACCTTCCATCTTCCTCTTACTTTGTCATTGGTACCAACATGGACCATGACCGCTGGGTCATCCCCAGCCCCTCCCAATAATCCATCCACTCTGTCAGCAACATGCCGGACCTGAGCACCCGGGAGACAGCAAACAGTCCGGTTGAGCCAATCAGAGTGGCAGATTGCCCTATCTGCTCTCCTAATTATAGAGTCCCCTACCACCACAACCTGTCTTGCCTTCCTTACATTTTGATTCACACCTGTACTAGGGGGGCTGTTAGAAGTAAAAGCTTCCTCTAATACAGCTACTCCTGTGCTGATGCTCCCAACATCTTCCCGGGCAAATCTGCTAGGTTGCACCAAATCAGGACTAGCTAGCCCTTTCCTCTTCCCTCCCCCCCTGCTTCCTCGCCCCACTGTCACCCAGCTACATGCCTGTTCCCCATCTGTCTTATCTCCTCCCTCTCCACTACCTGTCCCAACTAAACTCTGCTCAGTCAGCAGCAGACTCCTCTCAAGATTGTCGATCTCTCCTCAAAGTTGCGATTTGCTTCTCGAGATCTCCAATCTGAGCTTCTAGAGAAGCCACTCGCACACAACCATCACAGAGGTATGGACCCTGGACGGGTACATCCAGGCATCCATACATGCAACAAGATGTGCATTGAGTTAAACCAGCAATCTTGCTAAAACTCATTTCCCCAGATACAGAACAATAAAAATAAAATAAAAATATATAAATAAATAAAAATAAAAAATAAAAAATTACCTTGTTAGTTTAAACCCCATGTTAGTTTTTACTCCTGGTTTTCTAACTCCTACTTGAAAGAGTCTACTTAATAGAGTCTGCTTCCAAGTAATGTGAGCAAGCTCATTGAGTTAGGGGTGTGCCTTTATGGGGATACAAATCCCACACAGGTGCAATTAATGAACACTCCCCCCAATCAATCAAGCAGCAGCACAAAAGAGGGGGAAAAACCAGAACACAGAAAAAAATGAAAATGTAAAAAACTAAACTTTTGTTTTTGTTTGTTTCTTAAACTTTACCAACTGAACCAATTAACCCCTTAAGGACGAGTGACGGACAAGGGGTTAATGGTGCTCCGGTCTGCCTCTGTATTAGAGGCAGACCCGGAGCACCGGATCGGGCTGTCCCAGCACATGTGCTCTGTATACTTACCTTCCGCCTCCCTGCACTTCCGGGTTCAGTGTGAAGTGCAGGGAGACGGATCAGTGCTGATCCTGCCCCTTAGTGAAAAAAAAATAAAGTAAAATTAATTACCCATTTTAATAAAAAAATAACCCCTTCCCTGCCAATTGATCACTGACTACAGTGATCAATTGGCAGGGATTACATTTTAATATGATCTCATTTTTTTTTTAACCCCTGAGAGTTAATTCTTTTTTTTTTTAACCCTCAGGGGTTAAATTTATTTTATTAATTAATTTAAATATTTTAAAATTATAAATTTAGCTAGCTGGGGAGGGTGGAAGTTAGTGGGGAATTAGGGGATTTAGTGTTAGGCTAACTAGGGGTTAACGTTAAATTTTTTTTTTAAATAAGCTTTAAAAAGTTACAAAATTACGTTAAAAAAAGTTTTAATAACGTTTAAGTAACAAAATAAGCCCTTTACCCAATCCAAATAAAAATTAACCCCTTCCCTGCCAGTCGATCACTGCCTACAGTGATCAAAATACGGATCACAGTATTATACTGTGATCTAATTTTTTTTAACCCCTGACGATTAACTTTTATTTATTTTTTAACCCTCAGGGGTTAAATTTATTTAATTAACTAATTTAAATATTGTATAATAAAATATTTTGCTAGCTGGGGTGGGTGGGAGTTATGGGAAAATGGGGAATTTACTGTTAGTGCTGCTTACTGCTAGTTAGGGGTTAACGGTAAAAAAAAATGCTTAGAAAAATGTTAAATCAGTAAAAAAAAGTTTTACGAAAGTTTAGGAAACTTTAAAAAAAATTAATAAGCAAAACAAAAGTTTAAAAAATAGTTTTAAAAAGTAGAAAAAAGTTTAAAAACGTTAAAAAATACATTTAATAACGCTCATTACCACTACACCTGGTACAAGCTAGCGGAAAAATGATCCCTTGCTAAGGTTCAAAATATGCCTTTTGAAATACCCTGGGATGTCTTCTTCATGAAATGGTATGGCTTTATGGGGTATTTGGATTATATAGCCTGGTAAAACACTCTAAAATGGGACATGGGCACAGCGTAAAAATGTAAAGTTTGAAAAAAAATGGAATGGCTGTGTCCCAAATGTGCCCCTCCGATGTCCACATATACTTGGCAAATGTACATGCGGGGGTATTTTTGTACTCAGCAGACATAGCTGAGCAACATATGAAGTATTATACAGTGGTAGTATACATAAGGTTTGCAAAATATACTGTGCAAACTCACTTTGTGTGTCAAAAAGGCAGAAAAAACGCTTATTACCACTACACTTGGTACACTCTAGCGGAAAAATGATCCCACGCTAAGGTTCAAAATATGCCTTTTGAAATACCCTGGGGTGTCTTCTTTAAGAAATGGTAGGCCTTTGTGGGATAGTTTGAATTTAAAACCTGCGAAGATGCTTGGAAATTGCACATAGGCCCAGCGTAAAAATTCAAAGTTCGGTAAAAACTGATATGGCTTGGTCTCCTATATGGCACTGTAGCTTCACAAAATAGTGCCAAAGACATTCATTGGGGGTGTCTTTTTACTCAGAAGACTTAGCTGAGCATAATTTGGGGCTTTTGAACTTAGTGGCACATATGAAATATACAAAATGCCCAGCAAAAATGCAATCCGTATGTAAAAAAATGCCCAAAATAATTTTTTACCACATACTTTGGCATATATTGGTGGAAAAATGGGGGTATGCTAAGGCACAATATGCACCATATGAGATACCCTGGAGTGTCTACTTTTACAAATGGTAGGCCTTTGTGGGGTTTTTATGAACAGTCAAACTGTTATAATACCCCCAAATGGAAGCATAGGCTCATTAAATCTGTCTCTCAAAACTCTACTGTGAATTCTGAAAAGGGCAGGTCTCCTGTATGGCACTGTAGCTTCACGAAATAGTGCCAAAGACATACAATGGGGGTGTCCTTTTACTCAGAAGACTTAGCTGAGCATAATTTGGGGGGTTTGAACTTAGTGGCACATATGAAATATACAAAATGCCCAGCAAAAATGCAATCCGTATGTAAAAAAATGCACAAAATTATTTTTTACCACATACTTTGTCATATATTGGTGAAATAATGGGGGCATGTTAAGGCACAATATGCACCTTATGAGATACATTGGAGTGTCTACTTTTACAAATGGTAGGCCTTTGTGGGTTTTTTTTGAACAGTCAAACTACTATAATACCCCAAATGGAAGCATAGGCTCATTAAATCCGTCTCTCAAAATTCTACTGTGAATACTGAAAAGGACAGGTCTCCTATATGGCACTGTAGCTTCACAAAATAGTGCCAAAGACATACAATGGAGGTGTCATTTTACTCAGCAGATGTAACTGAATACAAAATAAAACTTAGTACAGGAATAGCACACACCAACTTTACAAAATACACATGAGAAGTTCTTTGTTATAAGTTTGTGTGCCAAAACCCCCCAAAAATACAATTTTACTCCAATATTTAGCAGAGGTTGGCGGCTAAATGGCTACGTAGAAAATGTCAAAACAACCTTAGGTAAATAGCCTGTGGTGTCTACTTTATATAAATATATACTTTTGTGTGGCAATTTTGTTTTCTTTTATGGCTATCAAGCTTACAAGACAAACATACCGAATTCTAAAATCGCTCCACATTAAAAGTTTATTTTACTCCTTGTGCTTTGTGACCTGTAACTACCAAAAAAAACTTAAAAATTAATTAATTTTTAATTACTTTCCTTAACCTGCACTAATTGTGCACACATTATTATTGCAAAAACTGTAAAAAAAAAATCAAAATTTTTCTTTTTTTTTTTAATTTTTCTGTATTTTTTAATAATAAATAAGCATGTATATATATATATATATATATATATATATATATATATAGTGTGTGTTACATCAAATTAAAGCCCTTTCTGTCCTTTAAAAAACGGTATATAATATGCGTCGTTGGACATTTTTGGGGGCGTGGCTTCGACAACGACCAAGATGGCCGCTTAATCTCGGAGCTCCGCTGCACCTCACCCCGACAAAGCGATCCTACACCAGCCACAACGCACCGATGGGCCGCAGCCGCCGCAACCGCCGCACCGACACCCCACAGACCCCCAAGAACCCACACCCGAACTCACAGCAAGGGCCGATGGACGGTTTCCTGCAACCGCCCCGCGGAAATACCGGAGGGGATGAGAGCCCAGGCCCGACCCCAGCCACGCGGTCACCTAACCTGCTGGTGAGTGGGGAATCCCCGGCCCTTGAACGCATCGGAGCCGAACTCCGGAATATGGCGGCTGCCATGGCCACTAAGGCTGACCTGCTCACTCTCACCACCACGATCCAGGACGTTCTGCGAGCAGAGATGGCTGGGCTAAGGGCGGAAGTGGGAGTGCAGGCAAATCGCATACAGGCCCTAGAACAATCTGCTGACTCCCAGGCCGCGCAACACGTGGCTACAGACCTTGCGGTCTCCAGACAGGGGGACCTGATCCTCCACATGCGCAGGCACCTGGAGGATCTTGACAACAGGGGCCGCAGGCGCAATATCAGAATCAGCGGGATGAACTAACACAAGCTGAACTGTGTCGAATGCAGTGGGTGGTAGGGAGATTCACATCTGCTATGTTTTACCTTCTATGCGAATCATACTGCTCCCTATTGCTACCTAGATGTTTAGTCATGTTATTACTCCACACTTCACATTCACGACATACCCGATCACCCGGACCCCAGACCCATCATCGCCCCCCCTGACCGCATTATGGGGCCCATGCCCCCCCCCGACTCAATTATACCAACTCTTTATACAAGGGATATCCCATCTTATGACATACCCTAGACACGGACACCTGACAAGACCGCCCTCCCACATCCCTTGGGAATCACTACCACTAGCCATGCAATCTCGCATCCCAGGGAGGGAGCCATAGCCTTCACTGACGTGTCCCCCACCACCGAACTCCCCGACACCAACCGGGCCCACGCCACGTATCCTCCCCTACCCAGACGTGTCGGTACACTGTCACCTAAAGAGGGGGGCATGGGAGGTCATACGGACGACACAACACACAGAGGGGTATATGGGCAATACTGATGTGGCTCCTTGGGGCTTGACCCGGGCGGGAAACGGAACAGGGAATTTCACAGCCTCGTTCTCACCACTGGTTAATCACCATATTGTTGTTTGTTTAATTTTCTTGCCGAATGTTCACGTTTCAGGGGCCGCGGCTGCGTCCCCATTACTGTTCTAATATTTATGCATGCTAACATCTGTGATGGATCACCCTAACTTATGTATACAGCAACACATTGTCTGGGGTGGGGGTGTGGAGACTCTCCTGACCGCTCACCACACACTTGACTGGTGCCGAACCGCACACCTCAACCCACGCGTGTGCTTATCCTCCACGGCAGCACCTGGAGGTCCCCTGCCACCTGGCCTGGTTGCCCTGGCAGGGCCCCCTGAGTCTCTGACCGTAGCACGAGTCACCTCCCTCAAAGAGGTGGTTCTCCTGGGACACTTCTCAGCTGTCAATCCCGTTGACGTGGGCGCTTACTCATCTCCTCTACTCTCCTCTGCTTGCTCTAGTGCCTCCCCCCCCCACCTGCCCCACTCCCCCCCCCTTTCTTCTCTTGCCCACACTCCAGGCGTTTGTCCCTCTGGGCCTCTCCCTAATTCGCACCACGGGGCCGTGACCCCCCTGATTCTCACTTCACAGTAGTGCCGATTCGACGTTAATCGCCTAAATGGACCCCGGAAATGGGCTTCGAGACCCTGGCGCTTATCACCCCACTCCCTTGTCTGTCCGCACTATCATCTGCAGGGGCCTGAATATACCGGAACGACGGACCCATCTACTCCGAGAATTAAAGAAAGACCACGTCTCAGTGGCGTTACTGCAGGAAACGCACTTCCGGACGGGAGCCGCTCCTAAATTGCACAACAAACACTACCCGACGAATTATTTTTGCTATCACCCGACGACGCGAAAAGCAGGGGTGGCCATCCTCATTGCGGCGCACCTTGACTTTCAGAAGATGGATATTATACAGGACCCACTAGGTCGCTATCTTTTCCTGAAGGGGACGATCTCGGGCACGATGTATACGTTTGTCACAGCCTATGTACCTAATAACCGACAGGCCCAGTTTCTCGGGGCACTGCTAAATAAACTGAGTAGCTTCTCAGAAGGTGCACTCGTCTTCGGAGGAGACTTCAACGCTCCCCTAGACCCCATAATGGACACCTCGACAGGGCATAGCAGCATCTCTCAACTGCATCTCCGCTCCATGAAGAGATCACTGGGAGACATGGGGCTGGTTGACTGTTGGAGGACCCTTCACCCTTCAACTAAAGATTTCACGTACTACTCAGCATTACATGATCGCTACTCCTGCATCGACTACGTTTTCATCCGCCAATTAGGCCTCCAGCGGCTCCTCTCAGCTAAAATAGACCCGGACCATAGCGCGATCACTGTAGAGCTCGAATCGCCTCTATACCGCCCATTGACGTGGTCATGGAGACTGAATGAGGCCCTCCTACTCGATCCCGAGATGCGAACCTAGATTACCCAGGCGCTAGAACAATATTTCCAGGACAACGACACACATGACACATCTCCGGTCTCAATCTGGGAAGCACATAAGAGTGTTATTAGAGGCACACTTATCCGTATCCAGGGCCGGCCTTAGGGGTGTGCGAGCTGTGCGGCCGCACAGGGCGCCATGGAGCAGGGGGCGCCGTTGATTTAAAAAAAAAAAAATATTTTTTTTTTTTAAATTTGCAGCGGGGGCGGAGCTTACCGTGCGGCGGGGGCGGAGCTAAAAGCGCCGGAAAACTGCTTCAGGGGAAGCAGGAAGGAGTCCCTGCTTCCCCACCAAACAGTCACCAGGAGCTGCACTGCCTCCACAATGAACTCCACAGGTAACTGTGGGATTGTCAGGTGAGTGTGACTCTCTGCCTGTGTTTATTACTGTCTGTGTGTGTATGACTGTCTGCCTGTGTGTGTCTGTGTGTATGACTGTCTGCCTGTGTGTGTGTGTCTGTGTATGACTGTCTGCCTGTGTGTGTGTGTCTGTGTATGACTGTCTGCCTGTGTGTGTGTGTCTGTGCATGACTGTCTGCCTGTGTGTGTGTGTGTCTGTGTATGACTGTCTGCCTGTGTGTGTGTGTGTCTGTGTATGACTGTCTGCCTGTGTGTGTCTGTGTGTGTGTGTATGACTGTCTGCCTCTGTGTGTGTCTGTGTGTATTACTGTCTGTGTCTGTGTGTATGACTGACTGTCTGCCTGTGTGTGTCTGTGTGTGTGAGACTGTCTGCCTGTGTGTGTGAGACTGTCTGCCTGTGTGTGTGTGTGTGTGTGTATATGACTGTCTTCCACTGTGTGTCTGTGTGTATTACTGTCTGCCTCTGTGTGTGTGTCTGTGTGTATGACTGTCTGCCTCTGTGTGTATGACTGTCTACCTCTGTGTGTGTGATTGTGTGTATGACTGCCTCTGTGTGTATGGATGTCTGCCTCTGTGTGTATGGCTGTCTGCCTCTGTGTGTCTGTGTGTATGGCTGTCTGCCTGTGTGTGTCTGTGTGTATGACTGTCTGCGTGTTTGTCTGTGTGTATTACTGTCTGCCTCTGTGTGTGTCTGTGTGTATTACTGTCTGTGTCTGTGTGTATGACTGACTGTCTGCCTGTGCGTGTCTGTGTGTGTGTGTGTGAGACTGTCTGCCTTTGTGTGTCTGTGTGTGTGTGTATGACTGTCTGCCTGTGTGTGTGTGTGGATGTCTTCCTGTGTGTGTGTATGGCCGTCTGACTCTGTGTGTGTGTGTGTGTCACATACAACCAATACACGCATATCACACACTGTTAATACACCCATTACAAATATCACACGTAGCATACATATCACACACAGTCATCACACCTACTATCACATACACAGACAACACAAACCTTACAGCATACATGGATGACGGGGGGGGGGAGGGGGGGCGCTGTGAAGATTTTTCGCACAGGGCGTCAAAATGCCTAAGGCCGGCCCTGTCCGTATCTAGACAGATACTGGCCTCTTATTTATCAAGACCAACATCTTAAAGAAGTTCTAACTCCACATGTATCACTGACAGCCAGAAGAGGTTGCAACCTGAAAGACCTACTAGTACCTAGCCACCTTTCACTACCTAAATCTGAAAATACATGGCTGAAAACCCCGGCTGTTGGTACTTTTCAGTGTGGCCGTTGTAAGGCATGTAAATTTATTCACAAAAATTCAAAAACTTTTTCGAACTCTACAAATACCCAGACACATACGGTCAACACTTTCTTCAACTGCCAAACGTCAGGTTTGATATACCTTCTGACATGCAGCTGTGATCTAAAGTATGTGGGAAAGACCTTTAGACCTTTTAAAAAACGGATCCTCGAACATGTGAACTCTGTGAACCCCTCCAGACAAATAGATACAGTCATCTCTAGACATCTCAAATTGAGACACGGTGGCTCAGCACACGGCTTACGTTTCAACGGTATTGAAAAAATCAAACTTGGCCCTAGGAAAGGTGATATAGACAGTAAACTTCTCCAGAGGGAGAGTTACTGGATTTTCACATTGAAAACCTTGTCCCCAAATGGCCTTAATGAAGGCTTCTCATACACCCCCTTCATTTGAATACCTTCCACTCTTGAGTCACCGTCAAATATGTATTAAAACTTAAGACACAATGATCTGTATCTTCTCTCTATGATAGCCTATACTTATAGGCTCTATGTCCAGTTTAAGCTCGCTTTATCAAATACCCACTATTACTAAAGTGTAATATGTATATATTGTAAATATCTTTAAAAATAATAATACACAATTCTTTTCTTTTGTGTTTATCAGAAGTACCATGACTCAAGGTCATATGACTATCTGTCCTGCTGTATAGCACCCCGATATCTTTCTATCCGAGACTGTAACATAAGACATGCCTAAACACAGCAATATGTGTAAAATAGGCATTATCATAAATAAGCTAAGAGACAGGCGATCACATCACTCTCACAGATGAAGTGATATAGGTTGACCGTAATCTTGATTGTATCTATGTCCCTCCACCCCCGTTTGGAGGATTATGATGTCAAATATACACCTTGAAATGTTAGCAGAGACTTACGCTAACGTTTGGCTCTTTGAGCCAACTCTGTCTGTTTGAATCTATGGAGTAGTACTATACCATAGATACAATTGATATGTGATATCGGTCTACACAATATGAATATGGATATCATAACTACGTATCAGCACAGTAACAAGCTGATATTACTTTATCAGTACAGCTGAATCTATAGCCGATAACTATTTAAGTAAGACACCAGATAAGATATAACATGTTTTGTAGAAACCTAGGCATACACTGAGGTGTCACAGTTTCACTACAGCAGCACACGAAGCTTTTCGATCCCATCCCGGCACGGAACCGGTTAAATTCCTGTTAGAGAAACGTCGGAATTTAAAGCATATGATTGGCTGGTTTAGATCAGCCCATTAACATATGCCCACGTGGGACCCGATACATTCTATCAACACGGCTGAATGTGTAAAAGTAATGCCGTGGAACATCGAAGTGAGATACTCCTGACAGCAAGTATAGAAAGTGTAGCCATGCAAGCTGCTACAATCTCTAAAGTCTCCCATAAATATTAGCAGTAAGGTGCCCTTGATTACCTTTCGGCACACACTTTGTTAAACAGTCTTAGAGTAACGTCAGAATACCGGGCACATGATTGGCTGGCTCAGTCCAGGTCATTAGCATATGCCCACGAGGTATTTTGGCGCTCGATATCGGTCTTTTGATTGGACAATTTTTGAGTCACTGGGACTTGAGTACATATAAAAGGAGACTAGGAACAGTCTCCTATCAGCCCCTGACGAAGGTGCATCTAAGTAAGCACCGAAACGCGCGTCGGGCTCTATGGGCTCTTTTCGTTCACTTTATTTTCACTTAGGGCCATCTATCACCATGTGCAGGCAACCAACATCCTAAGTATGGTTCTGCACATGTAGCCACTTTAATCTCTGTCTTTTCACCTCTCTCTTTGGTCACTACATGATAGTCTGTAGAGGTAAATTCCCACAGACTGGACTGGGGTCCACCTTGTATACACTGTAACCATTATTTGTTTGGCGTTACAGTTACCTAGCACTAGATTCTGGGGGATATTCTGTATTCCCTCCTAAGGCTAGATTTGTTTAATATATACAAGACAATGGTTATACTTTGCCCCATATGCCGATTTGGTTTATGACTCATTTACCTACAGTTTTGCTAACTGTTTATCTATAGACTATTACAAGTGTAGAGTCATTAACCAGCCATATGGCATACAGGAACCATTTAGGTTCTCCTAAGTGACCGATACCCTAGACACTCATGTCAGCTATTTGACATTTACCTACTCTATGCACGCTTAACTCTGTACTTGACCATTCTTTTTTTGCCTAATAAAGTCAGTAGTCAGTTGTTTGTTTCAGAGCTGTATAGGTATTAGGGTTTACTAGATTTTTCTAGAGGTGAGCCATTAAGGCAAGTTTTTTCACGTATTTTACCACACTTTCTATATAATTGTTTTGGTTCTTTCTATTACACTGTATATATTTATTTCCGTATTTCCTTATTATATCCAGTTATATACTCAGCCAGTCTGGATCACTCCAGCCTCTTGAGTATTTTTGTTTACACTTATCCGTATAGCATTCCATAAAAAGAAAATAGCTGCACAGGAAATGGCAGACCTATACAAAACAATATCGCGTCTGGAACAACAACATAAACGATCCCACTTAATGGAGACATATGGGGAACTCATGCAGGCCAGGAGGCAACTGAAAGATCTTCTCACGAAACGCTACCTCAAATCCTTGCATTACAACAAAGGATTTTTCTCTACTCATGCCAACAAAGGGGGGAAATACCTGGCTCACCTTCTGAAAGGGAACGTCCCCCGCTCCCAAGTCCGCACACTACGTCTGCCCTCGGGAGCCTCGACAATCTTCCCGAACGAAATAGCTGAGGAATTTAAGAAATATTACCATACTCTTTATAATATACATGCGACTGGGAGCCCTGACACAACTGCCAACGAAGACACCCTAACACGGGCCTACCTACAAGGGTCTATCACAAAGACGATCAACCCCGACACGGCAGAAACACTGGACGCCCTTATCACGGAGGAGGAACTAAAAGCAGCCTTGAAGTCGACTAAAACAGGCAGAGCGCCAGGCCCAGACGGCTTCTCCGTGGGGTACTATAAAACATTCTCCGCTGTACTACTACCGTGGTTCACGAAAGCCCTGAACGCGATCGCTACAGGGGAGGCCTTCGGAGGGGAATCCCAGGCAGCTATAATAACTGTTATACCGAAACCAGGGAAAGACCCGGCGATATGTGGCAACTACCGCCCTATATCCCTACTTAACGTAGATGCAAAACTGTTTACTAAGGCACTGGCGACTAGACTCAGGTCCGTCCTACCGGCCCTCATACACATGGACCAATCGGGATTCATCCCCGGCCGGGAGGCCCGAGATAATACCCTGAGAGTGTTCGCGATACAACATCGAGCATGTACGCAGCGACATCCACTCTTTCTCCTCTCCACAGACGCTGAAAAGGCGTTCGATCGAGTGAAGTGGCGATACATGCTCGCCACCCTTGATAAAATGGGGATGGGGCAGAGACTCCTCACATGGATACGGGCGCTATAACACAATCCACGGGCCACAGTACGAGTGAACGGGGCGCTCACAACGGACTTCGCAATTTCTAACGGCACGAGGCAGGGATGCCCGTTGTCACCCCTGCTGTTTGCCATGTCTTTAGAACCCCTGCTCCAAACTGTCAGACAACACCTGGACATTCGGGGATTCTCATGGCAAGGGGTGGAACATAAAGTGGCCGCCTACGCGGACGACCTCCTGTTCTTCATTTCCTCCCCCAGAACCACCATGCCGTGCTTGATGGCCACACTTGAACAATTCGGCACCATATTGGGTTTCAAACTCAACCTCTCCAAGTGTGAGGTGCTCAACATCACCGTCCCGGACAATGAATACTGGGCCTTAGATACCCTGTTCCCTTTCCGCTGGTGCCAGGATAAAATGAAGTATCTCTGGATATGGCTCACATCGAATCCGAACGACCTATATCCCCAAAACTTCCCTCCACTCCTGAAGACGATCCTGGCGGACTTAGAGAGGTGGGCCTACCCGCACATTTCATGGTTTGGACGGATAGCAGTCCTTAAAATGAATGTCCTGCCCAGGCTCTTATACACATTCCAGACGCTCCCTTGGGCGGTGCCCGCACAATTCTTCGCCACACTAAGATCGGCGGTTATCCGCTATATCTGGAAAGGGGAGAGGTTGAGGCTCCGACACGATCTACTTTGCTTACCACGATGTCGCGGGGGACTAGCATTACCGGACTTTAAAAAATACCACCAGGCCACGGTCCTCCAACGCATCCTGGAATGGCATGCGAACACGCACCAGAAACAGTGGGCGACTCTGACCAGAGATGGGCAAGAAGCACACCTGAACTGCGCTATATGGGCGGGTACCCCCCCCGGTCGCTGACACAGACGACCCGGACGGCATTGTAACACAAACACTCATCAGCTGGAAATCCTTGAGAACCCTACCACATATTTCGCCCACACCCAGTCCCCTACTCCCCATCACCCACAACCCGGCGATAGGCGGAGGCTTCCCACCGCGAGCGTGGCCATTTGCAGAGGGCCGCACCCATGTTCCCATCTCCACGGTTCTGCGTAATGGGGCCCTGAGATCCTTGGACTCCCTGCTAGGCGACTCGCCCCGTACACCACTACTCACGCTACGCTATATGCAAGTAAAACACTTCTATAACAACGAACGCAACAGGGAAAACCTACACAGGGACCTCACATGGTTCGAAAGGAGATGCGAGAGGTTCATCACTGAGACACAATATCTCCACCCTCTACCAACATCTGCTGACGGGACACTTGGCAGAGAATAATGTTTTCCGCAGACAATGGGAGACGTTATTAGGCACCTCCTTTACATCACAGCAATGGGAAGCCGCACTCTTCTGGCACCATAAGAGCTCCATCAGCACCCAATACCAGGAGACAAATTATAAACTGCTAGCACTATGGTACCGGACACCCGCACTGCTTCATAGGATCTTCCCAACGACGCCCCCAATATGCTGGAGATGCCTGGAGGAAAGGGGCACACTCTTGCATATTTGGTGGGACTGTCGCCTCATAGTCCCTTATTGGGACATGATCAGAAACAAGATAATAGACATCCTGGGAGAGACAACGGAATGGACAGCAGCGCTGTCCCTTCTGCATGTCTCCACAATGTCACTAGCTGGGTACAAAAAAATCGATCCTACGCCACCTACTCAATGCGGCCAAAGCATTGATCCCGCAATACTGGAAGAAGACTGAGACCCCCAAATTGGAGGAATGGATCCGTAGAGTATAAGATATTCAGGGAGCTGAAGCAATTCGGGCCTCGCTGCTTGGTAGGGGGGACAGACATTCGGAGCTCTGGCGGCCATGGTTCACATTTATTTCACATAACCGTTAAAGACGCGAAAAGGAACTCCTGGCCCAGCGGGACTTACCTACTCCTACCCTTCCTACACTTCCTGACCCTCCTGCACCCAGACCTGGGGGCGGTTCTTCTATTCTCATGCTCTTTTCCAACTCTTCTTCTCTCTCTATCTACTTATTCTAGCTTTCTATCTGAGGATTAAACTACTACGTACACATCACTCGGACACACTAACTATAATGATACACCATCACATCGGTAAAGACCAAACATTAGGAAAACGAACAGTGGGCACCTTATTTACCCCACTCCACTACCTATGGGACCCTTTTTTTACAGCCTAGGGACCTTCGCACATCAGACAAATGAGTGGCCGACACGGTCGATAGATCGACACCGGACTTTACGACCATTATCACACACGCATAGTCCGGTTATAAACTCATGTCCCACTACGGCACCACTCCTTACTACGCCTCAGGTGAAACTCCACTGGTACCCCTAGACATATTGTGTATTAAAAATTGACCTCTTGAGGTACGGACCACCGCAAAAGAAAACCAATGACGACATCCACTGTCACGTGATGCTCATAGTACTACATATGCTTTACCAAATTCTTCAATACTATGTATAAATTTAATGAGCTGACTATTCTATTCTATCTGAATGTAACCTTACTCTATACCGTGCATTTGAGACCTGCGAGTCCACACTAACGTATATGTATGTATACTTATGCCTATCTTCTCCTGTTACACCAATAAAACAGATTCACAAAAAAAAAAATAATATGCGTCGGTGCAATAAATTAGTAAAATGCAAATTGCAGTTGAACGCAAACAGCAGAAAATGCAAAAAATGCAGTTGTCATTAAGTGAAAGACAAGCTTCTGACGCTCTGTCCTTAAGGGGTTAAACAAAAATAAAATACAAACCACTCTCCACAGTATACAAACCACTCCAAGCAACTCCTGGTTTTCTAACTCCTACTTGAAAGAGTCTACTTAACCCCTTCAGGACGGAGTCAATAGTGCACGTTCTGATCAAAACAAAACGTAAACAAAAACTGGAATTTGCGCTATATGTCTGTTCAACCGTAATTCACCTCTTTCATATTAAATGCACCCACACTTATTATATATCATTTTGTTCAGGAGAAACAGGGCTTTCATTTCATATAAAATATTTATAAATGAAACAATTTATTATGAATAAAATAAAAAAAAACTGTAAGAAATTAGAATTTTTTTTTTTAATTTGTAGTTCCGCCTCACATTTTAGCTGTAAATGTCATAATACTGTTAGGTTTTACTGCAACAAAATGCACATATTTGTAATCAGCGATGTCTCACGAGTACAACAGTACCCCCCATTAACAGGTTTTATGGTGTTTTGGAAAGTTACAGGGTCAAATATAGAACGTTCCATTTTCAAATTGAAATTTGCCAGATTAGTAATGTTACCTTTGAGACGGTGTGGTAGCCCAGGAATGAGAATTACCCCCATAATGGCATACCATTTGAAAAAGTAGACAACCCAAGGTATTGAACGTGGGGTATGTTTAGTCTTTTTTAGTAGCCACTTAGTCACAAACACTGGCCAAACTTAGCGTTCATATTTGTTTTTGTGTGAAAAAAGCAAAATACTAATATTTGGCCAGTGTTTGTGACTAAGTGGCTACTAAAAATGACTGGACATACCCCATTTGCAATACCTTGGGTTGTCTACTTTTGCAAATGGTATGCCATCATGGGGGTAATTCTTATTCCTGGGCTACCATACGGTCTCAAAGGCAACATAACTAATCTGGCAAATTTCAATGTCAAAAAAATGAAATGCGAGCCTTATATGTGACTCTCTAACTTTCCAAAAAACCATAAAACCTGCACATGGGGGGTACTGTTATTCTTGGGAGATTTCACTAAACACAAATATTAGTGTTTTAAAACAGTAAAACATATTACAACAATAATATAGTCCATAAAAGTGCCGTTTGTTTGTAAAAAATGCAAAAAACGTCACTTTTACTTAAAATATCATCGTTGTAATACAATTTACCAGTTTTAAACACTAATATTTGAGTTCAGCGAAGTCTCCCGAGTAAAACAGTACCCCCTATATACAGGTTTTATGGTGTCTTGGAGAGTTACAGGGTCAAATATAGTGCTTGCGAATTAAATTCTCTGCACTTTCTCCCTGTGTTGTCAGGCATGTCAATCAAATTTTAATTAATTAAATGACATAATTATGTTAAAAAATTACTTAAATATACACGTAGAATTTTAATATATATGCATTTATAGGTATTTAAATTCTACGTGTATACTAATGTAATCTTTCATGTAATTATATGTATTTATCTATCTATATATATTTGCGGTTATTTGTATTTTATATATAGATAGATATATATAGAATGTCATTCTAAGTGTATTCTGTTTCCAATATATATATATTAATAACAAAATACAGTTAGAATGAAATTACATATGAATATATAATTTATTTTAAATTTTGTTTCAATATTTTATTTATTTATTTTATTATTTTATTTATTTATTATTGTAATTATACGTATATATATATAATATATATATGTAGATCTATTATATATATATAATATATATACAAAATGTTCAGAGTCTGGCACTCTACCTTTAAATAGAACAGCAGAAAAAAGCCTCGGTGCTGCACAGCGTAAATGTATATCCAAAAAGAGAGGAGAGCACTCCAGAGGACTTGTTTTAAGCAATTTATTCCGTGAAGAAAATCTTGAAGAAAATCGACGTTTCGACCCGCAGGTCTTTATCAAGATCTTTATCAAGATCTTGATAAAGACCTGCGGGTCGAAACGTCGATTTTCTTCACGATTTTCTTCACGGAATAAATTGCTTAAAACAAGTCCTCTGGAGTGCTCTCCTCTCTTTTTGGATATATAATATATATATATACATATTATATATGTAACGTCATTCTAAGTGTATTTTAATACTAATATATATACTAATATTAATATTAAAATACATTACGTATGACGTTACATATATATAAATACTTGTATTTTATTTTAACATGTGTATTTAATTTTTTTTTTACACTACCTACCAGCAGGGGGACTCTCTAATATTTTAGACAGTCCCCCTGCTGGCAGATCCATAGCCAGCTATAGGGGGCCATGTGATCGCTCTTTGAGAGCGATCACATGGCCCCCGGGGGCCTCATTTGCCGGAGGGGGGCTGCCTGGGCTCTCAGGCAGACCCCCAGAAGAGGATCGCGGCGGAGGTAAGTATAGCTTACCTCCTGGGGGCTTCAGCCGTTACGGCGTTCTATGCCGCCGCAACGGCTTTAAAGCCCTTTAAAGCCGTGACGGCATAGAACGCCGTAACGGCGTTAAGGGGTTAATAGAGTCTGCTTCCAAGTAATGTGAGCAAGCTCATTGAGTTAGGGGTGTGCCTTTATGGGGATACAAATCCCACACAGGTGCAATTAATGAACACTCCCCTCCAATCAATCAAGCAGCAGCACAAAAGAGGGGGAAAAAACAGAACACAGAAAAAAAATAATCCCCTATATTTATAAATCCCTTATATTTATAAATCCTGCGTGCTATTAGTGTCCTAGTACATTTTTTTTCTGTGTTTATCTTAATTTAGATCCCCTTTTTTCTCTTTATCATATCTACACATCTATATTAAACACCCCTATTTAGAGGATCCTCAAATTACATTTGGTGACCAAATCTTCTTCCTTATATTAACACTCATTCCCCTGTTTTTTTTTTCCTGTATTTGTATCTTTCTTAGAAAATGATCGATCTCTATTTATATTTTTTGCCCCACCATAATCCCATCATTTAGACTTTGAGTTTCCATATATATTACATAGATACCAGATATCTAGGGGCAAGAAAGAAAACATCTTTTAACGTTAAAAAGCTCTATTTTGTCTTCTAGACCTCTGCCATCCTTCCCTTCCTCCTCCAATATCTCCTCCATTAACGGCTTTTGCTTGATAACCATTCTTTGACCATTTCTGAAGTTTTGAATGTATGTCTTGTATTTTTTCTTGTATTATTAAACTCACAGGATGTCCCCATTTATACTGCATATTTCTTCCCCTTCGTTTCTTTGTTATTTGTGCATATGTTTTCCTAGTTGTTCTTGTCTGGAAGGACAGATCTGGGAATACCATAATCTTGGAAATTGTTTCTTCTTTCGTGCTACCCATCCTTGCTGCTCTTAATACAGATTATTTTGTTTGATATGACTGAAAGAGGGTCATAACATCCCTGGGATTTATTTTGGTCTGTATATTTTGTGGCAGCGCTCAATTGTTGTTTTCTTCTTGTCTAGTTTCACTCCTAGAAATTAAAAAAAATCCAGCAAAACATTTTCCAGTTTATCATAGATTGTTATTTCTGGAATATTCTGGAATTGGAGATTTTGCCTTCTTGTTCTGTCCTCTTTATCAATTATCTTCTTTTCTAGAGTGGTCCATTTTTCTTCTATTATGTTCAAATGTTCTTGATTTTTTTTTCTTTTTGAATTGTTCAATCTATTTTTCCTTTCAAGATGTTTCCTTTCAAGATGTTCATTTTTAATTTCCTTATAGTTTTGCTGTATTTCTGTTTTTATTTGATGGAATAATTGTGCCAGACTAATCGTCAGATAAGCTTTTGAAACTGTTGTGTGAGCCTTTTCTTCAATATTTTGTAGTTGCGATTCTTCTTCTAATGGTGTTGTAAGATTTATTTAGGTTATTTCGAATTTAATGACATATTTAGACAAATTTAATGACATTTCTGAGAGTCTTCGTTGGGTTGTTGGGGAGAAAAAGGAGGGGACCTTTTTTTTCTCTTCTTTGTTCCAGATATTTTGTTTGTTTTTTGTCTTTCTTAACCGCTGATTTTGTGTCTTGAATTTTCTTGCTTGCCCTCTTTCAAACTTTTGTCTTTTCTTCTTATTTTTCTTTCTTCCCTTTTCCCTTTATTTTTGCTTAATTGTTGATTGTCTTTTCTCCTGAGATGCAAACTCTGCTTTTTTCTGCCCTTCAGGTTCGAGGCTTGCGGCTACCAAGTATGTGCTCTTTAATTTGCAGTTGCAGATATAGATCGCATGTATAACATTATTCGATAAATTTACTTTGCTTCTCAGATTTGTTTGTGAAATTGGGATTTCCTTTTTTCCTTAATTTAGGGAATGGTCCCTTTTGTAGAGAGTATGCGCCACAAATTGTTACCTTGGGGGCTATGCTTTTTATTATGTACAATGTCTCTCAGGACAGGCTATATAAGCGTACCTTAATTCAATTCAAATTGATGTCAAATTTTAAATTACAGCAGTCTTTTTACCCTTGTCTCTTTTTTCATAGATTGTAGAGTCCCTTTCACATAGTTGTTTGTAGAATCAGGTTTTTTTGTTTGTTTGTTTTTTGTAAAGAATTATGCACCACAGTGGAGGGCTATATTATTTAGTATGTACAGTGTCTCTAAGGACAGATTGTAAAGGCATAAATAGTAAGTCTTCTATACTTTGATTCACCGCAGATCACTGGAAAGTGTAATATTGTAGCAGTCTTTCCCACCTTATTTCTTCTTCCATTTGCTTCCACCCTCCTCTTTCTCTCCAGATACAGACCGGCACTCGGCCTCAGTAACCTCTTTGCTGTTGGAGCACCAGGAACTAATAGAGAGGTATTGTTAAATCTTCCTTGTTCTCTTCTTGGTGTACTTGGACACTAGTGGGACACTGCAAGTGATCAGTGTACGCTCTCATGTATTTCTCCGGCTTGTCTGTCTCTGTCTAAGCCGCTCTCAGCCATGTCTCACCTGCATACTATTTCGGGGGCTCGCTGGTACCTCATTATATTAGCGCCTATGCCTATGTCCTTACATCATGACTCCACTCCCAGTCAACAGAAAATATTGTGATATACAATTTTTAAAAGATTGGTCTGTTGATGCAATCAGGCATCTCAGGATGACATTCTGAGAGAATGTGCCAGTGTCTTTTATTATTCTTATGTCAGAGGATAAAGTTCCAAAATGCTAACCATCCTAGTTTATAGCTCTCATTCTCTTAGGAAGCAATAATCCCTCTCTATTTTAGAGTCAACTGTTCCTCAAGAAGTACAGAAGGTTATGCTTTTTTAAAATAAATTAATAGCACTTCTCACCGTTTTTCTATAATTAATTTTCATATACACTGTTCATTATATTTTATCATGGGATTATTCCCTTTTGTTATTTGTTTTTACTATATGTAGTGCACCTATTATACAATGCACTTTATGTATTTATACATTAGTGCATTATTTATTTCTATGGATATCTTGATGCCCACTCATTTTCTTTTAAATGAACTGTATAGGCAAACATGCATATTAATTCCCCAACTCCCCAACCCCCAACAGTAAACCTATCCATTAAATGTTTTTTTCCCCTAAATAGTGTAAAAAATAGCAAAATAAGTACCGTTTTTAATCTTTACTTTGATCATATTTTCTTCTGCTCTTGTGACTGCATGTCATATCTCCCTGTATTTCAGCCACATTGTCCACCAATGGCCATGATGAGGTGATTCTCTATTAAAACCGTAATGAGACGCCCACAATGCTTGCCCAAGAAGTACTCAACCTAAGTAACACTACAAATACAGCATTCAGACACATCACACACATACAAACATTTCCTTATCACATTATCATATAGTATTGTATGTTATAGGGGTAGGGAGGTTGGCTGACTGGGACCTGCAGGATAGGGGTTAACACTAGCTGACAGGGGCTGGAGATGAGTTTATTCATTACAGGGGGAAGGGAGAGGAGCACATATGGGCTGTAGCTGTGTCTCTGCAGTTAAGTCTGTGCTGTGAGGATTCCTTACACTAGATAATACATGTACAAACAGTTGTTGGATCAGCGCTTAGTGGCCAGTTGGATGCTTAAAATAAATTGATGGTAGGCCGCAACCTAAGGTCATGTTCCCTCACAGATCATCAAAGAGAATAGAGTACACAAAAATAGAAGTTAGGTCGCGCCACAGTAAAAACAATAATATATTGATGTAAGATAAAAGGTATACTTACATATAAAAAGTTATAAATGGTAACTAGAATAGTCCTGGGTAAAAGACTATTAGTTAAAAAGTCCAACTTGCTGAGGAACTTGAGTGGGATATGGATCTGATCATCGTGAGGATGAAATGAGAAGAAACTCCAATAGTGTAATCTGTATCAGGTAATAAAACAGAGGAGCTTTACAACATTGGTGTTGTGACGAAGTGCCCTTCGCCACTTGGGCCTGGAGAGGACTGCTTGCCCGCCTCTTGCCCTGTGACTATGGACCCTGGGAGATTTGGCCCGTTCAATTCAGTATGATAGGAGTTATGTATTTTTGTATCCTTTTGTGTTTTACTGGTAACATGTGCTCAATGGAGTCTGCCTCTATCCCTGGATATAATTGGATTATTTTCCCCAGTGTCTCCAGGATAGAGGGCTCTGTAAAACCGGTTTGGGCCAGATAGCCGTGCTGCCAGCCAGGCCCCAAAATATACTTTACTAACTTCTGAACTCCTGGTCTGATTCATGCCATTTTTTGATATGTTGTTCCCCTGAATGGATTGATTGTGAATATATAATCAGTTTTTATGTGAATGTGATGTATATTTTAGAAGTTATGAATATGCTGTAAAAACTGTATTTGTCCTGCCTGTGATAAATTACATTAACCCATTGTGTTCAGTAATTATATCACAGGCAGAGGGGAGGATTTTATGTGTTTGTGCTGGGTGTGCCTTCTGTTTAACTGTACGGGATTGGTTACATGTTGTCCCTCCCTGTGGGATGCATGGGGACTTGCATAAAAGTCTGTGTGTGTTAATTAAAGTCAGATCATCTTGAACCTTTCTTGAAGCCTTGGCTCATGCTTGGGGGATGGGATAACTACACTCTGGGGATTGCTATAATCACATACTCAACAGAGTCAGCTCTTGCAAGAGCTTGATTTGTTCCTGCTACGCTCTCTGAATTTAGGAGAGGGTCACCCACTGGGAGCTGGATCCTGGTTGTGGATCCAGGGTGGGTGGAGACTTTGGCGCCTAAATGATGTCATAATTGTCGGACATATAAAATACAAAACAAGTAAATAGCAATGCTAAAACTAGAAAAGCTACAATTTCTGGGGAAATTGCCCATCAGTAGTCTACAACTGGAGTGGGCGGAGTAACTGTTATTATTTATTTATATAGCACATTTAATTGCAACGTTGTTGCCCAAAGTGCTTCACAGTTACATTAAAACATACATTTATAAAAACATTAGCAGGTGTACAATAGGCCCTGTCTATGACATCACTTGCTGCTCCAGCTTGGCACAGGTCAGAGTTTTTTGGCGGTTGCCATCTTCAAACGGTCATATTTTAAAAACTATACATCCTACAGCGAAGAGCTGTATACTGTGAGGATCACAAGACCAAGATGAAATAGTAAAAATAAAAGCACAGTCACAGTTTAGAAATTGCCCTTCAAATTTGAGCTGGTGTTGGCGTGAGTTGCAAACAAATGGTCATATTGTGAAAACTATCAGGACTATGGCTTAGCCGTGGACATTTTTAGTGGCAGCAGGGATAGCTTAACGTTTTGATATAAGATTTGTGTAGGTGGGCTTGAAAATGAGGGAGTGGTGTCAGTTTAGAAATCATGTCCTGATTTTTCAGGTTTTCCCGCTCCCACTCTAGTTTTGAAAATTTTGCCTATCATTCCTATGGGACCAATTTCGCCACACGAACGACGATATTCCGTGAACCGTTCGGCGAAACGTTCCACAAAGTAATAGCACACCAATCGGGAACAATCCGCACGTTTTGGTATATTTTTTACTATGTAGTGTAAAAACTGTGGGAGGAGTTAGGGTGGTAAATTTGGCTATAATACGAATAATAATATATATGTGAGATATTATTAAGTGGTCTTGCTATGCAAGAACACTTAACTAGAAAAGCTAAAATTTCTGGGGAAATTGTGTGAAATGTTCTTGCCTCCACCAGTAGTCTACAACTGGAGTGGGCTGAGTAACTGTTGTATGTTTTAATGTAACTGTGAAGCACTTTGGGCAAAACGTTGCAATTAAATGTGCTATATAAATAAATAATAACAGTTACTCCGCCCACTCCATTTATAAAAACATTAGCAGGTGTATGTCATCACGTGCTGCTCCAGCCTGGCACAGGTCAGAGTATTTTGGCGGTTGCCATCTTCAAATGGTCGTATTTTAAAAACTATAAATCCTACAGCGAAGAGCTTTATATTGTGAGAATCACAAGACCCATACCTACATTTTGATGTATAGTATGTCTCTGAGATATTAACAATGAAGGCACAGTCGCAGTTTAGAAATTGCCCTTTGTGGCGAAAACAACCTCGCCACTGGGCCCTGGAGAAGCCTGTTTGCTAGCCTCCTACCTGCTGACTATGGCCCCTGGGTTATTTGGGGCATATTGTACTGTATATTGCTGCTACTGGCCCTTTTAACAGCATCTATGGACATATTGGGACTTTTGGGACTACTGTCCCTTTAAGACTGTGATACATACTCTAGTGTACTGCCTGTAATATTATATGTGTATTAAGTTTAACCTGGGATATGTATGCAGCATTCATCTGATTGTTCGGTAGAATCACTCCATTTATTATATTGAGTGAAACTACCGAACAACCAGACCACCCAGGACTAAGTGTGCCTCCAATTACCGTTTGCAACAATGTTGCAAACGGGTAATTGGCAATCAGTGTAATGTATTCTTTGTCCTCTGGGTGGCCGCCATTCGGGAAACAAACACGTGGCGGCGGCCATCTTAAACTACCGAACAGCGGTGTTTTGCCGTCGAGTGTCTGGAACTAAAATCGGACACTTGACTAGGCAAACACCGCTGAGACCTCCATACTTCCAGAAATTCGTATAGATACTACCGAATGACCCGCCGTTCGGTAGAAAGAACCCCATAAACAAGGGAATTCATTCAAACCCTCTCCAGGCTCTATAACACAGGCAATTCGCCTGTTTTCATTCCCTTGTTTGTGACCGACCGCAGGGCCAAAATGCATGGAACTGTTTTCGGATACTTTACCCATGCGGTCGGTCAAATCTTTAGAACCCCATATCTCACGAACCATTCATCCGAATTACTTGAATTTTGGATATGTTGTCCCCCTGAATAAGGGCTATCCAGCGATGCTGGATTTAAAGGTGTACCCCCGGGTTTTGGGGTACATCCAGAACTTGGCTGAAAAAGTGTACCGGATAATTGAGTTTAATGTTATCTGAGGGGAGGGGATGTGTGGGCTGAACCATGTATGTGATTGGTTATTTTATGCCCCCCCCTGGGTGTGGCCTGTATGTGGATTAGTGTAATAAAAGCCAGGCTGGATGAGCCAGTCCAGAGTTCCTGTTTAACCCTCAAAGTGATGTGTCGTCTCATTATTGGGTTGAAGGATTTATTGAGTGCTGTTCCAGTTGACTGCTAGGAGTACAAGCCTATTCGTATGGTTCCTATTCAATGGTCTACAGCATTCATATGCTTGGGAGAATTTAAAAGGTTTCTCGGATTCGGTGATTGTGGTGTCTGCCAGAGTGCTTGGAGTCCTCAGGAAGCACTAGGAGCATCCATTAACGGAGGTACTCAGTCGGGGTGCCAGGTGATCCGTTACACCCTTCAAATGTGAGCTTTGCAGAGTGGAGTTTCAATGAATGTCAATGGACGGCATGAGTTGCAACAAATGGTCATATTGTGAAAACTATAAGGACTATGGCTTAGCCGTGGAAATTTTTAGTGACACCGCGGATAGCAGAACATTTTGATATAAGATTTGTGTAGGTGGGCCTGAAATTGAGGGAGTGGTGGCAGTTTAGAAATCATGTCCTGATTTTTCAGCTTTTGCCAGTTCCCACTCTAGCTTTGCCATTCATTCCTATGGGACAAATTTCGCCACAAGAATGACGATATTCCGAGAACCATTCGGCGAAACGTTCCACAAAGTAATAGCAATCCGATCGGGAACAATCTGCACGTTTTGGTATATTTTTGTCTATGTAGTGTAAAAACTGTGGGAGGAGTTAGGGTGGCAAATTTGGCTATAATAATAATAATAATAATAATAATATATATGTGAGATAACAGTAAGTGGTCTTGCTATGCAAGAACACTTAACTAGAAAAGCTACAATTTCTGGGGAAATTGTGTGGTGTTCTTGCCTCCACCAGTAGTCTACAACTGGAGTGGGCGGAGTAACTGTTATTATTTATTTATATAGCACATTTAATTGCAACGTTGTTGCCCAAAGTGCTTCACAGTTACATTAAAACATACATTTATAAAAAATATTAGCAGGTGTAGAAAAGGCTTTGTCTATGACATCACTTGCTGCTGCAGCCTGGCACAGGTCAGAGTATTTTGGCGGTTGCCATCTTCAAACGGCCGTATTTTAAAAACTATAAATCCTACAGTGAAGAGCTTTATATTGTGAGAATCACAAGACCCAGACCTACATTTTGATGCATAGTATGTCTCTGCAATATTAACAATGAAGGCGCAGTCGCAGTTTAGAAATTGCCCTTCAAATGTGAGCTTTGCAGAGTGGAGTTTCAATGAATGTCAATGGATGGCGTGAGTTGCAAACAAATGGTCATATTGTGAAAACTATAAGGACTATGGCTTAGCTGTGGACATTTTTAGTGGCAGCAGGGATAGCTGAACGTTTTGATATAAGATTTGTGTAGGTGGGCCTGAAAATGAGGGAGTGGTGGCAGTTTAGAAATCATGTCCTGATTTTTCAGCTTTTGCCAGCTCCCACTCTAGCTTTGCCATTCATTCCTATGGGACTATTTCGCCACAAGAACGACGATATTCCGAGAACCATTCAACAAAACGTTCCACAAAGTAATAGCAATCCGATCGGGAACAATCTGCACGATTTGGTATATTTTTGTCTATGTAGTGTAAAAACTGTGGGAGGAGTTAGGGTGGCAAATTTGGCTATAATAATAATAATAATAATAATATATATGTGAGATAACAGTAAGTGGTCTTGCTATGCAAGAACACTTAACTAGAAAAGCTACAATTTCTGGGGAAATTGTGTGAAGTGTTCTTGCCTCCACCAGTAGTCTACAACTGGAGTGGGCGGAGTAACTGTTATTATTTATATAGCACATTTAATTGCAACGTCGTTGCCCAAAGTGCTTCACAGTAAAACATACAGTTATAAAAACATTAGCAGTTGCAATAGGCCCTGTCTATGACATCACTTGCTACTGTTGCCTGGCACAGATCAGAGTATTTTTGCGGTTGCCATCTTCAAATGGTCGTATTTTAAAAACTATAAATCCTACAGTGAAGAGCTTTATATTGTGAGAATCACAAGACCCAGACCTACATTTTGATGCATAGTATGTGTCTGAGATATTAACAATGAAGGCACAGTTGCAGTTTAGAAATTGACCTTCAAATGTGAGCTTTGCAGAGTGGAGTTTCAATGAATGTCAATGGACTGCGTGAGTTGCAAACAAATGGTCATATTGTGAAAACTATAAGGACTATGGCTTAGCTGTGGACATTTTTAGTGGCAGCAGGGATAGCTGAACATTTTGATATAAGATTTGTGTAGGTGGGCCTGAAAATGAGGGAGTGGTGACAGTTTAGAAATCATGTCCTGATTTTTCAGCTTTTGCCAGCTCCCACTATAGCTTTGCCATTCATTCCTATGGGACAAATTGCGCCACAAGAACGACGATATTCCGTGAACCATTTGGCGAAACGTTCCACAAAGTAATAGCAATCCGATCGGGAACAATCTGCACGTTTTGGTAAATTTTCGTCTATGTAGTGTAAAAACTGTGGGAGGAGTTAGGGTGGCAAATTTGGCTATAATAATAATAATAATAATAATAACTAGAAAAGGTACAATTTCTGGGGAAATTGTGTGAAGTGTTCTTGCCTCCACCATTAGTCTACAACTGGAGTGGGCGGAGTAACTGTTATCATTTATATAGCACATTTAATTGCAATGTTGTTGCACAGTTACATTAAAACATACATTTATAAAAAATATTAGCAGGTGTAGAAAAGGCTTTGTCTATGACATCACTTGCTGCTGCAGCCTGGCACAGGTCAGAGTATTTTGGCGGTTGCCATCTTCAAACGGCCGTATTTTAAAAACTATAAATCCTACAGTGAAGAGCTTTATATTGTGAGAATCACAAGACCCAGACCTACATTTTGATGCATAGTATGTCTCTGCAATATTAACAATGAAGGCGCAGTCGCAGTTTAGAAATTGCCCTTCAAATGTGAGCTTTGCAGAGTGGAGTTTCAATGAATGTCAATGGATGGCGTGAGTTGCAAACAAATGGTCATATTGTGAAAACTATAAGGACTATGGCTTAGCTGTGGACATTTTTAGTGGCAGCAGGGATAGCTGAACGTTTTGATATAAGATTTGTGTAGGTGGGCCTGAAAATGAGGGAGTGGTGGCAGTTTAGAAATCATGTCCTGATTTTTCAGCTTTTGCCAGCTCCCACTCTAGCTTTGCCATTCATTCCTATGGGACAAATTTTGCCACAAGAACGACGATATTCCGTGAACCATTCGGCGAAACGTTCCACAAAGTAATAGCAATCCGATCGGGAACAATCTGCACGATTTGGTATATTTTTGTCTATGTAGTGTAAAAACTGTGGGAGGAGTTAGGGTGGCAAATTTGGCTATAATAATAATAATAATAATAATAATATATATGTGAGATAACAGTAAGTGGTCTTGCTATGCAAGAACACTTAACTAGAAAAGCTACAATTTCTGGGGAAATTGTGTGGTGTTCTTGCCTCCACCAGTAGTCTACAACTGGAGTGGGCGGAGTAACTGTTATTATTTATATAGCACATTTAATTGCAACGTCGTTGCCCAAAGTGCTTCACAGTAAAACATACAGTTATAAAAACATTAGCAGTTGCAATAGGCCCTGTCTATGACATCACTTGCTACTGTAGCCTGGCACAGATCAGAGTATTTTGGCGGTTGCCATCTTCAAATGGTCGTATTTTAAAAACTATAAATCCTACAGTGAAGAGCTTTATATTGTGAGAATCACAAGACCCAGACCTACATTTTGATGCATAGTATGTGTCTGAGATATTAACAATGAAGGCACAGTTGCAGTTTAGAAATTGACCTTCAAATGTGAGCTTTGCAGAGTGGAGTTTCAATGAATGTCAATGGACTGCGTGAGTTGCAAACAAATGGTCATATTGTGAAAACTATAAGGACTATGGCTTAGCTGTGGACATTTTTAGTGGCAGCAGGGATAGCTGAACATTTTGATATAAGATTTGTGTAGGTGGGCCTGAAAATGAGGGAGAGGTGACAGTTTAGAAATCATGTCCTGATTTTTCAGCTTTTGCCAGCTCCCACTCTAGCTTTGCCATTCATTCCTATGGGACAAATTTGGCCACAAGAACGACGATATTCCGAGAACCATTCGGCGAAACGTTCCACAAAGTAATAGCAATTCGATCGGGAACAATCTGCACGTTTTGGTATATTTTTGTCTATGTAGTGTAAAAACTGTGGGAGGAGTTAGGGTGGCAAATTTGGCTATAATAATAATAATAATAATAATAACTAGAAAAGGTACAATTTCTGGGGAAATTGTGTGAAGTGTTCTTGCCTCCACCATTAGTCTACAACTGGAGTGGGCGGAGTAACTGTTATCATTTATATAGCACATTTAATTGCAATGTTGTTGCACAGTTACATTAAACCATACAGTTATAAAAACATTAGCAGGTGTAAAAGGCTTTGTCTATGACATCACTTGCTGCTGCAGCCTTGCACAGGTCAGAGTATTTTTGCGGTTGCCATCTTCAAACGGTCGTATCTTAAAAACGATAAATCCTACAGTGAAGAGCTTTATACTGTGAGAATCACAAGACCCAGGCCTACATTTTGATGTATAGTATGTCTCTGAGATATTAACAATGAAGGCACAGTCGCAGTTTAGAAAGTGCCCTTCAAATGTGAGCTTTGCAGAGTGGAGTTTCAATGAATGTCAATGGACTGCGTGAGTTGCAAACAAATGGTCATATTGTGAAAACAATCAGGACTATGGCTTAGCCGTGGACATTTTTAGTGGCAGCAGGGATAGCTGAACGTTTTGATATAAGATTTGTGTAGGTGGGCCTGAAAATGAGGGAGTGGTGGCAGTTTAGAAATCATGTCCTGATTTTTCAGCTTTTGCCAGCTCCCACTATAGCTTTGCCATTCATTCCTATGGGACAAATTGCGCCACAAGAACGACGATATTCCGTGAACCATTTGGCGAAACGTTCCACAAAGTAATAGCAATCCGATCGGGAACAATCTGCACGTTTTGGTAAATTTTCGTCTATGTAGTGTAAAAACTGTGGGAGGAGTTAGGGTGGCAAATTTGGCTATAATAAGAATAATAATAACTAGAAAAGCTACAATTTCTGGGGAAATTGTGTGAAGTGTTCTTGCCTCCATCAGTAGTCTACAACTAGAGTGGGCGAAGTAACTGTTAGTATTTATTTATATAGCACATTTAATTGCAATGTTGTTGCCCAAAGTGCTTCACAGTTACATTAAAACATACAGTTATAAAAAATTAGCAGGTGTAAAAGGCTTTGTCTATGACATCACTTGCTGCTGCAGCCTTGCACAGGTCAGAGTATTTTGGCGGTTGCCATCTTCAAACGGTCGTATTTTAAAAACTATAAATCCTACAGTGAAGAGCTTTATATTGTGAGAATCACAAAACCCAGACCTACATTTTGATGTATAGTATGTCTCTGAGATATTAACAATGAAGGCACAGTCGCAGTTTAGAAATTGCCCTTCAAATGTGAGCTTTGCAGAGTGGAGTTTCAATGAATGTCAATGGAAGGCGTGAGTTGCAAACAAATGGTCATATTGTGAAAACTATCAGGACTATGGCTTAGCTGTGGACATTTTTAGTGGCAGCAGGGATAGCTGAACGTTTTGATATAAGATTTGTGTAGGTGGGCCTGAAAATGAGGGAGTGGTGGCAGTTTAGAAATCATGTCCTGATTTTTCAGCTTTTGCCAGCTCCCACTCTAGCTTTGCCATTCATTCCTATGGGATAAATTTCGCCACAAGAACGACGATATTCCGTGAACCATTCGGCGAAATGTTCCACAAAGTAATAGCAATCCGATCGGGAACAATCTGCACGTTTTGGTATATTTTTGTCTATGTAGTGTAAAAACTGTGGGAGGAGTTAGGGTGGCAAATTTGGCTATAATAAGAATAATAATAATAATAATAATAATAATAATATATATGTGAGATAACATTAAGTGGTCTTGCTATGCAAGAACACTTAATAATATATATGTGAGATAATATTAAGTGGTCTTGCTATGCAAGAACACTTAATAATATATATGTGAGATAACAGTAAGTGGTCTTGCTATGCAAGAACACTTAATAATATATATGTGAGATAACAGTAAGTGGTCTTGCTATGCAAGAACACTTAATAATAATAACTAGAAAAGCTACAAATTCCGTTGGAAATTGTGTGAAGTGTTCTTGCCTCCACCAGTAGTCTACAACTGGAGTGGGCGGAGTAACTGTTATCATTTATATAGCACATTTAATTGCAACGTTGTTGCACAGTTACATTAAACCAGACATTTATAAAAACACTAGCAGGTGTAGAAATGGCTTTGACTATGACATCACTTGCTGCTGCAGCCTGGCAAGGTCAGAGTATTTTGGCGGTTGCCATCTTCAAACGGTCGTATTTTAAAAACTATCAATCCTACAGTGAAGAGGATTATATTGTGAAAATCACAAGACCCAGACCTACATTTCGATGCATAGTATGTCTCTGAGATATTAACAATGAAGGCACAGTTGCAGTTTAGAAATTGCCCTTCAAATGTGAGCTTTGCAGAGTGGAGTTTCAATGAATGTCAATGGACGGCGTGAGTTGCAAACAAATGGTCATATTGTGAAAACTGTCAGGACTATGGCTTAGCTGTGGACATTTTTAATGGCAGCAGGGATAGCTGAACATTTTGATATACCGTATATACTCGAGTATAAGCCGACCCGAATATAAGCCGAGGCCCCTAATTTTACCCCCAAAAATTGGGAAAACGTATTGACTCGAGTATAAGACTAGGGTGGGAAATGAAGCA
The DNA here is from genome assembly GCF_036172605.1 of Pelobates fuscus. Taxonomy (NCBI): domain Eukaryota; kingdom Metazoa; phylum Chordata; class Amphibia; order Anura; family Pelobatidae; genus Pelobates; species Pelobates fuscus. The sequence continues at coordinate 134,975,276 of NC_086319.1, read as the reverse complement.
GCTACTGGTAAATTTCTAAATAAAATTAGATCCTAAAAAAATTATATTAACTGAATATTTATTTACAGCGTGTGTATATAATGAATGCAGTGTGTATATGAATGCAGTGTGTGTGTATGCAGTGTGTATGAGTGCAGTGTGTATATAATGAATGGAGTGCAGTGTGTGTATAATGAATGCAGTGCAGTGTGTGTATGAGTGCAGTGTGTGTATGAGTGCAGTGTGTGTATGAGTGCAGTGTGTGTATGAGTGCAGTGTGTGTATGAGTGCAGTGTGTATGTATGAGTGCAGTGTGTATGTATGAGTGCAGTGTGTGTATATGAGTGCAGTGTGTGTATATGAGTGCAGTGTGTGTATATGAGTGCAGTGTGTGTGTATGAGTGCAGTGTGTGTATGAGTGCAGTGTGTGTATATGAGTGCAGTGAGTGTGTGTGTATGAATGCAGTGTGTATATAATGAATGCAGTGCAGTGTGTATGAGTGCAGTGTGTATGCAGTGTGTGTATGAGTGTAGTGTGTGTATATGAGTGCAGTGTGTATATGAGTGTGTATAATGAATGCAGTGCAGTGTGTGTATATGAGTGCAGTGTGTATATGAGTGCAGTGTGTATATGAGTGCAGTGTGTATATGAGTGCAGTGTGTATATGAGTGCAGTGTGTATATAATGAATGATGAGTGCAGTGTGTATATAATGAATGCAGTGCAGTGTGTGTATGAATGCAGTGTGTGTGTGTATGAATGCAGTGTGTGTGTGTGTGTGTGTGTGTGTTTGTGCGCAGAGCATTGGTGGGGGTTGGGCATTTTATTTATTATTTAATTATTATCTTAATATTTTTTTTTGTTGTTTTTTTTAGGTAATTATTTTTTTATTTTATTATTAATTGTATTATTTTTTTTGTTATTATTTGTTTTATTAATATTTTTATTTTTTCGTCCCCCCTCCCTGCCTGTTAGCTGGCCAGGGAGGGGGGCTCTCACTCCCTGGTGGTCCAGTGGATGGTCCAGTGGATGGGCTGGCAGAGCTGTAACTTACCTTCACCGCAGCTCCTGTCAGCTCCCTTCTCTCTCCTCCGTCCGTGCAGCTCCCAGGTCGGCTTCCTCTGCAACTCTCGCGGCCGCGCGGAGCGTTGCCACGGTAACCCGTGGCAACGCTCTGACCCCGCGGCTCTCGCGAGAGTTGCAGAGGAAGCTGACCTGGGAGCTGCACGGACGGAGGAGAGAGAAGGGAGCTGACAGGAGCTGCTGTGAAGGTAAGTTACAGCTCTGCCAGCCCCCCTCTCCCCCCAGTCTGTATTATGGCAATGAAAATTGCCATAATACAGACCTTGACTCGAGTATAAGCCGAGTTGGGGTTTTTCAGCCCAAAAAATGGGCTGAAAAACTCGGCTTATACTCGAGTATATACGGTAATATTTGTGTAGGTGGGCCTGAAAATGAGGCAGTGGTGGCAGATTAGAAATCATGTCCTGATTTTTCAGCTTTTGCCAGCTCCCACTCTAGCTTTGCCATTCATTCCTATGGGACAAATTTCACCACAAGAATGATGATATTCCGTGAACAATTCGGCGAAACGTTCCACAAAGTAATAGCAATCCGATCGGGAACAATCTGTACGTTTTGGTATATTTTTGTCTATGTAGTGTAAAAACTGTGGGAGGAGTTAGGGTGGTAAATTTGGCTATAATAAGAATAATAATAACTAGAAAAGCTACAATTTCTGGGGAAATTGTGTGAAGTGTTCTTGCCTCCACCAGTAGTCTACAACTGGAGTGGGCGGAGTAACTGTTATTTATTTATATAGCACATTTAATTGCAATGTTGTTGCCCAAAGTGCTTCACAGTTACATTAAAGCATACAGTTATAAAAACATTAGCAGGTGTAGAAAAGGCTTTGTCTATGACATCACTTGCTGCTGCAGCCTGGCACAGGTCAGAGTATTTTGGCGGTTGCCATCTTCAAATGGTCGTATTTTAAAAACTATAAATCCTACAGTGAAGAGCTTTATATTGTGAGAATCACAAGACCCAGACCTACATTTTGATGCATAGTATGTGTCTGAGATATTAACAATGAAGGCACAGTTGCAGTTTAGAAATTGACCTTCAAATGTGAGCTTTGCAGAGTGGAGTTTCAATGAATGTCAATGGACTGCGTGAGTTGCAAACAAATGGTCATATTGTGAAAACTATAAGGACTATGGCTTAGCTGTGGACATTTTTAGTGGCAGCAGGGATAGCTGAACATTTTGATATAAGATTTGTGTAGGTGGGCCTGAAAATGAGGGAGAGGTGACAGTTTAGAAATCATGTCCTGATTTTTCAGCTTTTGCCAGCTCCCACTCTAGCTTTGCCATTCATTCCTATGGGACAAATTTGGCCACAAGAACGACGATATTCCGAGAACCATTCGGCGAAACGTTCCACAAAGTAATAGCAATTCGATCGGGAACAATCTGCACGTTTTGGTATATTTTTGTCTATGTAGTGTAAAAACTGTGGGAGGAGTTAGGGTGGCAAATTTGGCTATAATAATAATAATAATAATAATAACTAGAAAAGGTACAATTTCTGGGGAAATTGTGTGAAGTGTTCTTGCCTCCACCATTAGTCTACAACTGGAGTGGGCGGAGTAACTGTTATCATTTATATAGCACATTTAATTGCAATGTTGTTGCACAGTTACATTAAACCATACAGTTATAAAAACATTAGCAGGTGTAAAAGGCTTTGTCTATGACATCACTTGCTGCTGCAGCCTTGCACAGGTCAGAGTATTTTTGCGGTTGCCATCTTCAAACGGTCGTATCTTAAAAACGATAAATCCTACAGTGAAGAGCTTTATACTGTGAGAATCACAAGACCCAGGCCTACATTTTGATGTATAGTATGTCTCTGAGATATTAACAATGAAGGCACAGTCGCAGTTTAGAAAGTGCCCTTCAAATGTGAGCTTTGCAGAGTGGAGTTTCAATGAATGTCAATGGACTGCGTGAGTTGCAAACAAATGGTCATATTGTGAAAACAATCAGGACTATGGCTTAGCCGTGGACATTTTTAGTGGCAGCAGGGATAGCTGAACGTTTTGATATAAGATTTGTGTAGGTGGGCCTGAAAATGAGGGAGTGGTGGCAGTTTAGAAATCATGTCCTGATTTTTCAGCTTTTGCCAGCTCCCACTATAGCTTTGCCATTTATTCCTATGGGACAAATTGCGCCACAAGAACGACGATATTCCGTGAACCATTTGGCGAAACGTTCCACAAAGTAATAGCAATCCGATCGGGAACAATCTGCACGTTTTGGTAAATTTTCGTCTATGTAGTGTAAAAACTGTGGGAGGAGTTAGGGTGGCAAATTTGGCTATAATAAGAATAATAATAACTAGAAAAGCTACAATTTCTGGGGAAATTGTGTGAAGTGTTCTTGCCTCCATCAGTAGTCTACAACTAGAGTGGGCGAAGTAACTGTTAGTATTTATTTATATAGCACATTTAATTGCAATGTTGTTGCCCAAAGTGCTTCACAGTTACATTAAAACATACAGTTATAAAAAATTAGCAGGTGTAAAAGGCTTTGTCTATGACATCACTTGCTGCTGCAGCCTTGCACAGGTCAGAGTATTTTGGCGGTTGCCATCTTCAAACGGTCGTATTTTAAAAACTATAAATCCTACAGTGAAGAGCTTTATATTGTGAGAATCACAAGACCCAGACCTACATTTTGATGTATAGTATGTCTCTGAGATATTAACAATGAAGGCACAGTCGCAGTTTAGAAATTGCCCTTCAAATGTGAGCTTTGCAGAGTGGAGTTTCAATGAATGTCAATGGAAGGCGTGAGTTGCAAACAAATGGTCATATTGTGAAAACTATCAGGACTATGGCTTAGCTGTGGACATTTTTAGTGGCAGCAGGGATAGCTGAACGTTTTGATATAAGATTTGTGTAGGTGGGCCTGAAAATGAGGGAGTGGTGGCAGTTTAGAAATCATGTCCTGATTTTTCAGCTTTTGCCAGCTCCCACTCTAGCTTTGCCATTCATTCCTATGGGATAAATTTCGCCACAAGAACTACGATATTCCGTGAACCATTCGGCGAAATGTTCCACAAAGTAATAGCAATCCGATCGGGAACAATCTGCACGTTTTGGTATATTTTTGTCTATGTAGTGTAAAAACTGTGGGAGGAGTTAGGGTGGCAAATTTGGCTATAATAAGAATAATAAGAATAATAATAATAATAATAATAATATATATGTGAGATAACATTAAGTGGTCTTGCTATGCAAGAACACTTAATAATATATATGTGAGATAATATTAAGTGGTCTTGCTATGCAAGAACACTTAATAATATATATGTGAGATAACAGTAAGTGGTCTTGCTATGCAAGAACACTTAATAATATATATGTGAGATAACAGTAAGTGGTCTTGCTATGCAAGAACACTTAATAATAATAACTAGAAAAGCTACAAATTCCGTTGGAAATTGTGTGAAGTGTTCTTGCCTCCACCAGTAGTCTACAACTGGAGTGGGCGGAGTAACTGTTATCATTTATATAGCACATTTAATTGCAACGTTGTTGCACAGTTACATTAAACCAGACATTTATAAAAACACTAGCAGGTGTAGAAATGGCTTTGACTATGACATCACTTGCTGCTGCAGCCTGGCAAGGTCAGAGTATTTTGGTGGTTGCCATCTTCAAACGGTCGTATTTTAAAAACTATCAATCCTACAGTGAAGAGGATTATATTGTGAAAATCACAAGACCCAGACCTACATTTCGATGCATAGTATGTCTCTGAGATATTAACAATGAAGGCACAGTTGCAGTTTAGAAATTGCCCTTCAAATGTGAGCTTTGCAGAGTGGAGTTTCAATGAATGTCAATGGACGGCGTGAGTTGCAAACAAATGGTCATATTGTGAAAACTGTCAGGACTATGGCTTAGCTGTGGACATTTTTAATGGCAGCAGGGATAGCTGAACATTTTGATATACCGTATATACTCGAGTATAAGCCGACCCGAATATAAGCCGAGGCCCCTAATTTTACCCCCAAAAATTGGGAAAACGTATTGACTCGAGTATAAGACTAGGGTGGGAAATGAAGCAGCTACTGGTAAATTTCTAAATAAAATTAGATCCTAAAAAAATTATATTAACTGAATATTTATTTACAGCGTGTGTATATAATGAATGCAGTGTGTATATGAATGCAGTGTGTGTGTATGCAGTGTGTATGAGTGCAGTGTGTATATAATGAATGGAGTGCAGTGTGTGTATAATGAATGCAGTGCAGTGTGTGTATGAGTGCAGTGTGTGTATGAGTGCAGTGTGTGTATGAGTGCAGTGTGTGTATGAGTGCAGTGTGTGTATGAGTGCAGTGTGTATGTATGAGTGCAGTGTGTATGTATGAGTGCAGTGTGTGTATATGAGTGCAGTGTGTGTATATGAGTGCAGTGTGTGTGTATGAGTGCAGTGTGTGTATGAGTGCAGTGTGTGTATATGAGTGCAGTGAGTGTGTGTGTATGAATGCAGTGTGTATATAATGAATGCAGTGCAGTGTGTATGAGTGCAGTGTGTATGCAGTGTGTGTATGAGTGTAGTGTGTGTATATGAGTGCAGTGTGTATATGAGTGTGTATAATGAATGCAGTGCAGTGTGTGTATATGAGTGCAGTGTGTATATGAGTGCAGTGTGTATATGAGTGCAGTGTGTATATGAGTGCAGTGTGTATATGAGTGCAGTGTGTATATAATGAATGATGAGTGCAGTGTGTATATAATGAATGCAGTGCAGTGTGTGTATGAATGCAGTGTGTGTGTGTATGAATGCAGTGTGTGTGTGTGTGTGTGTGTGTTTGTGCGCAGAGCATTGGTGGGGGTTGGGCATTTTATTTATTATTTAATTATTATCTTAATATTTTTTTTTGTTGTTTTTTTTAGGTAATTATTTTTTTATTTTATTATTAATTGTATTATTTTTTTTGTTATTATTTGTTTTATTAATATTTTTATTTTTTCGTCCCCCCTCCCTGCCTGTTAGCTGGCCAGGGAGGGGGGCTCTCACTCCCTGGTGGTCCAGTGGATGGGCTGTAGGAGAGGGGCTGGCAGGAAGCTGTAACTTACCTTCACCGCAGCTCCTGTCAGCTCCCTTCTCTCTCCTCCGTCCGTGCAGCTCCCAGGTCGGCTTCCTCTGCAACTCTCGCGGCCGCGCGGAGCGTTGCCACGGTAACCCGTGGCAACGCTCTGACCCCGCGGCTCTCGCGAGAGTTGCAGAGGAAGCTGACCTGGGAGCTGCACGGACGGAGGAGAGAGAAGGGAGCTGACAGGAGCTGCTGTGAAGGTAAGTTACAGCTCTGCCAGCCCCCCTCTCCCCCCAGTCTGTATTATGGCAATGAAAATTGCCATAATACAGACCTTGACTCGAGTATAAGCCGAGTTGGGGTTTTTCAGCCCAAAAAATGGGCTGAAAAACTCGGCTTATACTCGAGTATATACGGTAATATTTGTGTAGGTGGGCCTGAAAATGAGGCAGTGGTGGCAGATTAGAAATCATGTCCTGATTTTTCAGCTTTTGCCAGCTCCCACTCTAGCTTTGCCATTCATTCCTATGGGACAAATTTCACCACAAGAATGATGATATTCCGTGAACAATTCGGCGAAACGTTCCACAAAGTAATAGCAATCCGATCGGGAACAATCTGTACGTTTTGGTATATTTTTGTCTATGTAGTGTAAAAACTGTGGGAGGAGTTAGGGTGGTAAATTTGGCTATAATAAGAATAATAATAACTAGAAAAGCTACAATTTCTGGGGAAATTGTGTGAAGTGTTCTTGCCTCCACCAGTAGTCTACAACTGGAGTGGGCGGAGTAACTGTTATTTATTTATATAGCACATTTAATTGCAATGTTGTTGCCCAAAGTGCTTCACAGTTACATTAAAGCATACAGTTATAAAAACATTAGCAGGTGTAGAAAAGGCTTTGTCTATGACATCACTTGCTGCTGCAGCCTGGCACAGGTCAGAGTATTTTGGCGGTTGCCATCTTCAAACGGTCGTATTTTAAAAACTATAAATCCTACAGCGAAAAGCTTTATATTGTGAGAATCACAAGACCCAGACCTACATTTTGATGCATAGTATGTCTATGCAATATTAATAATGAAGGCACAGTCGCAGTTTAGAAATTGCCCTTCAAATGTGAGCTTTGCAGAATGGAGTTTCAATGAATGTCAATGGACGGTGTGAGTTGCGAACAAATGGTCATATTGTGAAAACTATCAGGACTATGGCTTAGCTGTGGACATTTTTAGTGGCAGCAGGGATAGCTGAACATTTTGATATAAGATTTGTGTAGGTGGGCTTGAAAATGAGGGAGTAGTGGCAGTTTAGAAATCATGTCCTGATTTTTCAGCTTTTTCCAGCTCCCACTCTAGCTTTGCCATTCATTCCTATGGGACAAATTTCACCACAAGAACGACGATATTCCGTGAACCATTCGGCGAAACGTTCCACAAAGTAATAGCAATCCGATCGGGAACAATCTGCACGTTTTGGTATATTTTTGTCTATGTAGTGTAAAAACTGTGGGAGGAGTTAGGGTGGCAAATTTGGCTATAATAAGAATAATAAGAATAATAATAATAACTAGAAAAGCTACAATTTCTGGGGAAATTGTGTGAAGTGTTCTTGCCTCCACCAGTAGTCTACAACTGGAGTGGGCGGAGTAACTGTTAGTATTTATTTATATAGCACATTTAATTGCAATGTTGTTGCCCAAAGTGCTTCACAGTTACATTAAAACATACAGTTATAAAAAATTAGCAGGTGTAAAAGGCTTTGTCTATGACATCACTTGCTGCTGCAGCCTTGCACAGGTCAGAGTATTTTGGCGGTTGCCATCTTCAAACGGTCGTATTTAAAAAACTATAAATCCTACAGTGAAGAGCTTTATATTGTGAGAATCACAAGACCCAGACCTACATTTTGATGTATAGTATGTCTCTGGAATATTAACAATGAAGGCACAGTCGCAGTTTAGAAATTGCCCTTCAAATGTGAGCTTTGCAGAGTGGAGTTTCAATGAATGTCAATGGAAGGCGTGAGTTGCAAACAAATGGTCATATTGTGAAAACTATCAGGACTATGGCTTAGCCGTGGACATTTCTAGTGGCAGCAGGGATAGCTGAACGTTTTGATATAAGATTTGTGTAGGTGGGCCTGAAAATGAGGGAGTGGTGGCAGTTTAGAAATCATGTCCTGATTTTTCAGCTTTTGCCAGCTCCCACTCTAGCTTTGCCATTCATTCCTATGGGACGAATTTCGCAACAAGAACAACGATATTCCGTGAACCATTCGGCGAAACGTTCCACAAAGTAATAGCAACACGATCGGGAACAATCTGCACGTTTTGGTAAATTTTGGTCTATGTAGTGTAAAAACTGTGGGAGGAGTTAGGGTGGTAAATTTGGCTATAATAAGAATAATAATAACTAGAAAAGCTACAATTTCTGGGGAAATTGTGAAGTGTTCTTGCCTCCACCAGTAGTATACAACTGGAGTGGGCGGAGTAACTATTATTTATTTATATAGCACATTTAATTGCAACGTTGTTGCACAGTTACATTAAAACATACAGTTATAAAAACATTAGCAGGTGCAAATGGCCCTGTCTATGACATCACTTGCTGCTGCAGCCTTGCACAGGTCAGAGTATTTTTGCGGTTGCCATCTTCAAACGGTCGTATTTTAAAAACTATAAATCCTACAGTGAAGAGCTTTATATTGTGAGAATCACAAGACCCAGACCTACATTTTGATGTATAGTATGTATCTGAGATATTAACAAGGAAGGCACAGTCGCAGTTTAGAAATTGCCCTTCAAATGTGAGCTTTGCAGAGTGGCGTTTCAATGAATGTCAATGGACGGTGTGAGTTGCGAACAAATGGTCATATTGTGAAAACTATCAGGACTATGGCTTAGCTGTGGACATTTCTAGTGGCAGCAGGGATAGCTGAACATTTTGATATAATATTTGTGTAGGTGGGCTTGAAAATGAGGGAGTAGTGGCAGTTTAGAAATCATGTCCTGATTTTTCAGCTTTTTCCAGCTCCCACTCTAGCTTTGCCATTCATTCCTATGGGACAAATTTCACCACAAGAATGACGATATTCCGAGAACCATTCAGCGAAACGTTCCACAAAGTAATAGCAACGCGATCGGGAACAATCTGCACGTTTTGGTAAATTTTTGTCTATGTAGTGTAAAAACTGTGGGAGGAGTTAGGGTGGCAAATTTGGCTATAATAAGAATAATAATAATAATATATATGTGAGATAACATTAAGTGGTCTTGCTATGCAAGAACACTTAATAATATATATGTGAGATAACATTAAGTGGTCTTGCTATGCAAGAACACTTAATAATAATATATATGTGAGATAACATTAAGTGGTCTTGCTATGCAAGAACACTTAATAATATATATGTGAGATAATATTAAGTGGTCTTGCTATGCAAGAACACTTAATAATATATATGTGAGATAACAGTAAGTGGTCTTGCTATGCAAGAACACTTAATAATATATATGTGAGATAACAGTAAGTGGTCTTGCTATGCAAGAACACTTAATAATAATAACTAGAAAAGCTACAAATTCCGTTGGAAATTGTGTGAAGTGTTCTTGCCTCCACCAGTAGTCTACAACTGGAGTGGGCGGAGTAACTGTTATCATTTATATAGCACATTTAATTGCAACGTTGTTGCACAGTTACATTAAACCAGACATTTATAAAAACACTAGCAGGTGTAGAAATGGCTTTGACTATGACATCACTTGCTGCTGCAGCCTGGCAAGGTCAGAGTATTTTGGCGGTTGCCATCTTCAAACGGTCGTATTTTAAAAACTATCAATCCTACAGTGAAGAGGATTATATTGTGAAAATCACAAGACCCAGACCTACATTTCGATGCATAGTATGTCTCTGAGATATTAACAATGAAGGCACAGTTGCAGTTTAGAAATTGCCCTTCAAATGTGAGCTTTGCAGAGTGGAGTTTCAATGAATGTCAATGGACGGCGTGAGTTGCAAACAAATGGTCATATTGTGAAAACTGTCAGGACTATGGCTTAGCTGTGGACATTTTTAATGGCAGCAGGGATAGCTGAACATTTTGATATAATATTTGTGTAGGTGGGCCTGAAAATGAGGCAGTGGTGGCAGATTAGAAATCATGTCCTGATTTTTCAGCTTTTGCCAGCTCCCACTCTAGCTTTGCCATTCATTCCTATGGGACAAATTTCACCACAAGAATGATGATATTCCGTGAACAATTCGGCGAAACGTTCCACAAAGTAATAGCAATCCGATCGGGAACAATCTGTACGTTTTGGTATATTTTTGTCTATGTAGTGTAAAAACTGTGGGAGGAGTTAGGGTGGTAAATTTGGCTATAATAAGAATAATAATAACTAGAAAAGCTACAATTTCTGGGGAAATTGTGTGAAGTGTTCTTGCCTCCACCAGTAGTCTACAACTGGAGTGGGCGGAGTAACTGTTATTTATTTATATAGCACATTTAATTGCAATGTTGTTGCCCAAAGTGCTTCACAGTTACATTAAAGCATACAGTTATAAAAACATTAGCAGGTGTAGAAAAGGCTTTGTCTATGACATCACTTGCTGCTGCAGCCTGGCACAGGTCAGAGTATTTTGGCGGTTGCCATCTTCAAACGGTCGTATTTTAAAAACTATAAATCCTACAGTGAAAAGCTTTATATTGTGAGAATCACAAGACCCAGACCTACATTTTGATGCATAGTATGTCTATTCAATATTAATAATGAAGGCACAGTCGCAGTTTAGAAATTGCCCTTCAAATGTGAGCTTTGCAGAATGGAGTTTCAATGAATGTCAATGGACGGTGTGAGTTGCGAACAAATGGTCATATTGTGAAAACTATCAGGACTATGGCTTAGCTGTGGACATTTCTAGTGGCAGCAGGGATAGCTGAACGTTTTGATATAAGATTTGTGTAGGTGGGCCTGAAAATGAGGGAGTGGTGGCAGTTTAGAAATCATGTCCTGATTTTTCAGCTTTTGCCAGCTCCCACTCTAGCTTTGCCATTCATTCCTATGGGACGAATTTCGCAACAAGAACAACGATATTCCGTGAACCATTCGGCGAAACGTTCCACAAAGTAATAGCAACACGATCGGGAACAATCTGCACGTTTTGGTAAATTTTGGTCTATGTAGTGTAAAAACTGTGGGAGGAGTTAGGGTGGTAAATTTGGCTATAATAAGAATAATAATAACTAGAAAAGCTACAATTTCTGGGGAAATTGTGAAGTGTTCTTGCCTCCACCAGTAGTATACAACTGGAGTGGGCGGAGTAACTATTATTTATTTATATAGCACATTTAATTGCAACGTTGTTGCACAGTTACATTAAAACATACAGTTATAAAAACATTAGCAGGTGCAAATGGCCCTGTCTATGACATCACTTGCTGCTGCAGCCTTGCACAGGTCAGAGTATTTTTGCGGTTGCCATCTTCAAACGGTTCCACAAAGTAATAGCAATCCGATCGGGAACAATCTGCACGTTTTGGTATATTTTTGTCTATGTAGTGTAAAAACTGTGGGAGGAGTTAGGGTGGCAAATTTGGCTATAATAAGAATAATAAGAATAATAATAATAACTAGAAAAGCTACAATTTCTGGGGAAATTGTGTGAAGTGTTCTTGCCTCCACCAGTAGTCTACAACTGGAGTGGGCGGAGTAACTGTTAGTATTTATTTATATAGCACATTTAATTGCAATGTTGTTGCCCAAAGTGCTTCACAGTTACATTAAAACATACAGTTATAAAAAATTAGCAGGTGTAAAAGGCTTTGTCTATGACATCACTTGCTGCTGCAGCCTTGCACAGGTCAGAGTATTTTGGCGGTTGCCATCTTCAAACGGTCGTATTTAAAAAACTATAAATCCTACAGTGAAGAGCTTTATATTGTGAGAATCACAAGACCCAGACCTACATTTTGATGTATAGTATGTCTCTGGAATATTAACAATGAAGGCACAGTCGCAGTTTAGAAATTGCCCTTCAAATGTGAGCTTTGCAGAGTGGAGTTTCAATGAATGTCAATGGAAGGCGTGAGTTGCAAACAAATGGTCATATTGTGAAAACTATCAGGACTATGGCTTAGCTGTGGACATTTCTAGTGGCAGCAGGGATAGCTGAACGTTTTGATATAAGATTTGTGTAGGTGGGCCTGAAAATGAGGGAGTGGTGGCAGTTTAGAAATCATGTCCTGATTTTTCAGCTTTTGCCAGCTCCCACTCTAGCTTTGCCATTCATTCCTATGGGACGAATTTCGCAACAAGAACAACGATATTCCGTGAACCATTTGGCGAAACGTTCCACAAAGTAATAGCAACACGATCGGGAACAATCTGCACGTTTTGGTAAATTTTGGTCTATGTAGTGTAAAAACTGTGGGAGGAGTTAGGGTGGTAAATTTGGCTATAATAAGAATAATAATAACTAGAAAAGCTACAATTTCTGGGGAAATTGTGAAGTGTTCTTGCCTCCACCAGTAGTATACAACTGGAGTGGGCGGAGTAACTATTATTTATTTATATAGCACATTTAATTGCAACGTTGTTGCACAGTTACATTAAAACATACAGTTATAAAAACATTAGCAGGTGCAAATGGCCCTGTCTATGACATCACTTGCTGCTGCAGCCTTGCACAGGTCAGAGTATTTTTGCGGTTGCCATCTTCAAACGGTCGTATTTTAAAAACTATAAATCCTACAGTGAAGAGCTTTATATTGTGAGAATCACAAGACCCAGACCTACATTTTGATGTATAGTATGTATCTGAGATATTAACAAGGAAGGCACAGTCGCAGTTTAGAAATTGCCCTTCAAATGTGAGCTTTGCAGAGTGGCGTTTCAATGAATGTCAATGGACTGCGTGAGTTGCAAACAAATGGTCATATTGCGAGAACAATCAGGACTATGGCTTAGCCGTGGACATTTTTAGTGGCAGCGGGGATAGCTGAACGTTTTGATATAAGATTTGTGTAGGTGGGCTTGAAAATGAGGGAGTAGTGGCAGTTTAGAAATCATGTCCTGATTTTTCAGCTTTTGCCAGCTCCCACTCTAGCTTTGCCATTCATTCCTATGGGACAAATTTCGCCACAAGAATGACGATATTCCGAGAACCATTCAGCGAAACGTTCCACAAAGTAATAGCAACGCGATCGGGAACAATCTGCACGTTTTGGTAAATTTTTGTCTATGTAGTGTAAAAACTGTGGGAGGAGTTAGGGTGGCAAATTTGGCTATAATAAGAATAATAATAATAATATATATGTGAGATAACATTAAGTGGTCTTGCTATGCAAGAACACTTAATAATATATATGTGAGATAACATTAAGTGGTCTTGCTATGCAAGAACACTTAATAATAATATATATGTGAGATAACATTAAGTGGTCTTGCTATGCAAGAACACTTAATAATATATATGTGAGATAATATTAAGTGGTCTTGCTATGCAAGAACACTTAATAATATATATGTGAGATAACAGTAAGTGGTCTTGCTATGCAAGAACACTTAATAATATATATGTGAGATAACAGTAAGTGGTCTTGCTATGCAAGAACACTTAATAATAATAACTAGAAAAGCTACAAATTCCGTTGGAAATTGTGTGAAGTGTTCTTGCCTCCACCAGTAGTCTACAACTGGAGTGGGCGGAGTAACTGTTATCATTTATATAGCACATTTAATTGCAACGTTGTTGCACAGTTACATTAAACCAGACATTTATAAAAACACTAGCAGGTGTAGAAATGGCTTTGACTATGACATCACTTGCTGCTGCAGCCTGGCAAGGTCAGAGTATTTTGGCGGTTGCCATCTTCAAACGGTCGTATTTTAAAAACTATCAATCCTACAGTGAAGAGGATTATATTGTGAAAATCACAAGACCCAGACCTACATTTCGATGCATAGTATGTCTCTGAGATATTAACAATGAAGGCACAGTTGCAGTTTAGAAATTGCCCTTCAAATGTGAGCTTTGCAGAGTGGAGTTTCAATGAATGTCAATGGACGGCGTGAGTTGCAAACAAATGGTCATATTGTGAAAACTGTCAGGACTATGGCTTAGCTGTGGACATTTTTAATGGCAGCAGGGATAGCTGAACATTTTGATATAATATTTGTGTAGGTGGGCCTGAAAATGAGGCAGTGGTGGCAGATTAGAAATCATGTCCTGATTTTTCAGCTTTTGCCAGCTCCCACTCTAGCTTTGCCATTCATTCCTATGGGACAAATTTCACCACAAGAATGATGATATTCCGTGAACAATTCGGCGAAACGTTCCACAAAGTAATAGCAATCCGATCGGGAACAATCTGTACGTTTTGGTATATTTTTGTCTATGTAGTGTAAAAACTGTGGGAGGAGTTAGGGTGGTAAATTTGGCTATAATAAGAATAATAATAACTAGAAAAGCTACAATTTCTGGGGAAATTGTGTGAAGTGTTCTTGCCTCCACCAGTAGTCTACAACTGGAGTGGGCGGAGTAACTGTTATTTATTTATATAGCACATTTAATTGCAATGTTGTTGCCCAAAGTGCTTCACAGTTACATTAAAGCATACAGTTATAAAAACATTAGCAGGTGTAGAAAAGGCTTTGTCTATGACATCACTTGCTGCTGCAGCCTGGCACAGGTCAGAGTATTTTGGCGGTTGCCATCTTCAAACGGTCGTATTTTAAAAACTATAAATCCTACAGTGAAAAGCTTTATATTGTGAGAATCACAAGACCCAGACCTACATTTTGATGCATAGTATGTCTATGCAATATTAATAATGAAGGCACAGTCGCAGTTTAGAAATTGCCCTTCAAATGTGAGCTTTGCAGAATGGAGTTTCAATGAATGTCAATGGACGGTGTGAGTTGCGAACAAATGGTCATATTGTGAAAACTATCAGGACTATGGCTTAGCTGTGGACATTTTTAGTGGCAGCAGGGATAGCTGAACATTTTGATATAAGATTTGTGTAGGTGGGCTTGAAAATGAGGGAGTAGTGGCAGTTTAGAAATCATGTCCTGATTTTTCAGCTTTTGCCAGCTCCCACTCTAGCTTTGCCATTCATTCCTATGGGACAAATCTCGTCACAAGAACGACGATATTCCGTGTGCCATTCGGCGAAACGTTCCACAAAGTAATAGCAACGCGATCGGGAACAATCTGCACGTTTTGGTAAATTTTTGTCTATGTAGTGTAAAAACTGTGGGAGGAGTTAGGGTGGCAAATTTGGCTATAATAATAATAATAATAACTAGAAAAGCTACAATTTCTGGGGAAATTGTGTGAAGTGTTCTTGCCTCCACCAGTAGTCTACAACTGGAGTGGGCGGAGTAACTGTTATTATTCATTTATATAGCACATTTAATTGCAACGTTGTTGCCCAAGGTGCTTCACAGTTACATTAAAACATACAGTTATAAAAACATTAGCAGGTGCAAAAGGCTTTGTCTATGACATCACTTGCTGCTGCAGCCTGGCACATGTCAGAGTATTTTTGCGGTTGCCATCTTCAAACGGTCGTATTTTAAAAACTATAAATCCTACAGCGAAGAGCTTTATGTTGTGAGAATCACAAGACCAAGACCTACATTTTGATGTATAGTATGTCTCTGAGATATTAACAATGAAGGCACAGTCGCAGTTTAGAAATTGCCCTTCAAATGTGAGCTTTGCAGAGTGGAGTTTCAATGAATGTCAATGGACTGCGTGAGTTGCAAACAAATGGTTATATTGTGAAAACTATAAGGACTATGGCTTAGCTGTGGTCATTTTTAGTGGCAGCGGGGATAGCTGAACATTTTGATATAAGATTTGTGTAGGTGGGCCTGAAAATGAGGGAGTGGCGGCAGTTTAGAAATCATGTCCTGATTTTTCAGCTTTTGCCAGCTCCCACTCTAGCTTTGCCATTCATTCCTATGGGACAAATTTCGCCACAAGAACGACGATATTCCGAGAACCATTCGCCGAAACGTTCCACAAAGTAATAGCAATCCGATAGGGAACAATCTGTGCGTTTTGGTATATTTTTGTCTATGTAGTGTAAAAACTGTGGGAGGAGTTAGGGTGGCAAATTTGGCTATAATAAGAATAATAAGAACTAGAAAAGCTACAATTTCTGGGGAAATTGTGAAGTGTTCTTGCCTCCACCAGTAGTCTACAACTGGAGTGGGCGGAGTAACTGTTATTATTTATTTATATAGCACATTTAATTGCAACGTTGTTGCCCAAAGTGCTTCACAGTTACATTAAAACATACAGTTATAGAAACCATTAGCAGGTGCAAACGTCCCTGTCTATGACATCACGTGCTGCTGCAGCCTTGCACAGGTCAGAGTATTTTTGCGGTTGCCATCTTCAAACGGTCGTATTTTAAAAACTATAAATCCTACAGTGAAGAGCTTTATATTGTGAGAATCACAAGACCCATACCTACATTTTGATGTATAGTATGTCTCTGAGATATTAACAATGAAGGCACAGTCGCAGTTTAGAAATTGCCCTTCAAATGTGAGCTTTGCAGAGTGGAGTTTCAATGAATGTCAATGGAAGGCGTGAGTTTCAAACAAATGGTCATATTGTGAAAACTATAAGGACTATGGCTTAGCCGTGGACATTTCTAGTGGCAGCAGGGATAGCTGAACGTTTTGATATAAGATTTGTGTGGGTGGGCCTGAAAATGAGGGAGTGGTGGCAGTTTATAAATCATGTCCTGATTTTTCAGCTTTTGCCAGCTCCTACTCTAGCTTTGCCATTCATTCCTATGGGACAAATTTCGCCACAAGAACGACGATATTCCGAGAACCATTCGGCGAAACGTTCCACAAAGTAATAGCAATCCGATCGGGAACAATCTGCACGTTTTGGTATATTTTGGTCTATGTAGTGTAAAAACTGTGGGAGGAGTTAGGGTGGCAAATTTGGCTATAATAAGAATAATAATAACTAGAAAAGCTACAATTTCTGGGGAAATTGTGTGAAGTGTTCTTGCCTCCATCAGTAGTCTACAACTAGAGTGGGCGGAGTAACTGTTAGTATTTATTTATTTAGCACATTTAATTGCAATGTTGTTGCCCAAAGTGCTTCACAGTTACATTAAAACATACAGTTATAAAAAATTAGCAGGTGTAAAAGGTTTTGTCTATGACATCACTTGCTGCTGCAGCCTTGCACAGGTCAGAGTATTTTGGCGGTTGCCATCTTCAAACGGTCGTATTTTAAAAACTATAAATCCTACAGTGAAGAGCTTTATATTGTGAGAATCACAAGACCCAGACCTACATTTTGCTGTATAGTATGTCTCTGAGATATTAACAATGAAGGCACAGTCGCAGTTTAGAAATTGCCCTTCAAATGTGCGCTTTGCAGAGTGGAGTTTCAATGAATGTCAATGGACGGCGTGAGTTGCAAACAAATGGTCATATTGTGAAAACTATCAGGATTATGGCTTAGCCGTGGACATTTCTAGTGGCAGCAGGGATAGCTGAACGTTTTGATATAAGATTTGTGTAGGTGGGCCTGAAAATGAGCAAGTGGTGGCAGTTTAGAAATCATGTCCTGATTTTTCATCTTTTGCCAGCTCCCACTCTAGCTTTGCCATTCATTCCTATGGGACAAATTTCGCCACAAGAACGACGATATTCCGTGAACCATTCGGCGAAACGTTCCACAAAGTAATAGCAATCCGATCGGGAACAATCTGCACGTTTTGGTATATTTTTGTCTATGTAGTGTAAAAACTGTGGGAGGAGTTAGGGTGGCAAATTTGGCTATAATAAGAATAATAAGAATAATAATAATAATATATATGTGAGATAACATTAAGTGGTCTTGCTATGCAAGAACACTTAACTAGAAAAGCTACAATTTCTGGGGAAATTGTGTGAAGTGTTCTTGCCTCCATCAGTAGTCTACAACTAGAGTGGGCGAAGTAACTGTTAGTATTTATTTATATAGCACATTTAATTGCAATGTTGTTGCCCAAAGTGCTTCACAGTTACATTAAAACATACAGTTATAAAAAATTAGCAGGTGTAAAAGGCTTTGTCTATGACATCACTTGCTGCTGCAGCCTTGCACAGGTCAGAGTATTTTGGCGGTTGCCATCTTCAAACGGTCGTATTTTAAAAACTATAAATCCTACAGTGAAGAGCTTTATATTGTGAGAATCACAAGACCCAGACCTACATTTTGATGTATAGTATGTCTCTGAGATATTAACAATGAAGGCACAGTCGCAGTTTAGAAATTGCCCTTCAAATGTGAGCTTTGCAGAGTGGAGTTTCAATGAATGTCAATGGAAGGCGTGAGTTGCAAACAAATGGTCATATTGTGAAAACTATCAGGACTATGGCTTAGCTGTGGACATTTTTAGTGGCAGCAGGGATAGCTGAACGTTTTGATATAAGATTTGTGTAGGTGGGCCTGAAAATGAGGGAGTGGTGGCAGTTTAGAAATCATGTCCTGATTTTTCAGCTTTTGTCAGCTCCCACTCTAGCTTTGCCATTCATTCCTATGGGACAAATTTCGCCACAAGAACGACGATATTCCGTGAACCATTCGGCGAAACGTTCCACAAAGTAATAGCAATCCGATCGGGAACAATCTGCACGTTTTGGTATATTTTTGTCTATGTAGTGTAAAAACTGTGGGAGGAGTTAGGGTGGCAAATTTGGCTATAATAAGAATAATAAGAATAATAATAATAATAATAATATATATGTGAGATAACATTAAGTGGTCTTGCTATGCAAGAACACTTAATAATATATATGTGAGATAATATTAAGTGGTCTTGCTATGCAAGAACACTTAATAATATATATGTGAGATAACAGTAAGTGGTCTTGCTATGCAAGAACACTTAATAATATATATGTGAGATAACAGTAAGTGGTCTTGCTATGCAAGAACACTTAATAATAATAACTAGAAAAGCTACAAATTCCGTTGGAAATTGTGTGAAGTGTTCTTGCCTCCACCAGTAGTCTACAACTGGAGTGGGCGGAGTAACTGTTATCATTTATATAGCACATTTAATTGCAACGTTGTTGCACAGTTACATTAAACCAGACATTTATAAAAACACTAGCAGGTGTAGAAATGGCTTTGACTATGACATCACTTGCTGCTGCAGCCTGGCAAGGTCAGAGTATTTTGGCGGTTGCCATCTTCAAACGGTCGTATTTTAAAAACTATCAATCCTACAATGAAGAGGATTATATTGTGAAAATCACAAGACCCAGACCTACATTTCGATGCATAGTATGTCTCTGAGATATTAACAATGAAGGCACAGTTGCAGTTTAGAAATTGCCCTTCAAATGTGAGCTTTGCAGAGTGGAGTTTCAATGAATGTCAATGGACGGCGTGAGTTGCAAACAAATGGTCATATTGTGAAAACTGTCAGGACTATGGCTTAGCTGTGGACATTTTTAATGGCAGCAGGGATAGCTGAACATTTTGATATAATATTTGTGTAGGTGGGCCTGAAAATGAGGCAGTGGTGGCAGATTAGAAATCGTGTCCTGATTTTTCAGCTTTTGCCAGCTCCCACTCTAGCTTTGCCATTCATTCCTATGGGACAAATTTCACCACAAGAATGATGATATTCCGTGAACAATTCGGCGAAACGTTCCACAAAGTAATAGCAATCCGATCGGGAACAATCTGTACGTTTTGGTATATTTTTGTCTATGTAGTGTAAAAACTGTGGGAGGAGTTAGGGTGGTAAATTTGGCTATAATAAGAATAATAATAACTAGAAAAGCTACAATTTCTGGGGAAATTGTGTGAAGTGTTCTTGCCTCCACCAGTAGTCTACAACTGGAGTGGGCGGAGTAACTGTTATTTATTTATATAGCACATTTAATTGCAATGTTGTTGCCCAAAGTGCTTCACAGTTACATTAAAGCATACAGTTATAAAAACATTAGCAGGTGTAGAAAAGGCTTTGTCTATGACATCACTTGCTGCTGCAGCCTGGCACAGGTCAGAGTATTTTGGCGGTTGCCATCTTCAAACGGTCGTATTTTAAAAACTATAAATCCTACAGCGAAAAGCTTTATATTGTGAGAATCACAAGACCCAGACCTACATTTTGATGCATAGTATGTCTATGCAATATTAATAATGAAGGCACAGTCGCAGTTTAGAAATTGCCCTTCAAATGTGAGCTTTGCAGAATGGAGTTTCAATGAATGTCAATGGACGGTGTGAGTTGCGAACAAATGGTCATATTGTGAAAACTATCAGGACTATGGCTTAGCTGTGGACATTTTTAGTGGCAGCAGGGATAGCTGAACATTTTGATATAAGATTTGTGTAGGTGGGCTTGAAAATGAGGGAGTAGTGGCAGTTTAGAAATCATGTCCTGATTTTTCAGCTTTTTCCAGCTCCCACTCTAGCTTTGCCATTCATTCCTATGGGACAAATCTCGTCACAAGAACGACGATATTCCGTGTGCCATTCGGCGAAACGTTCCACAAAGTAATAGCAACGCGATCGGGAACAATCTGCACGTTTTGGTAAATTTTTGTCTATGTAGTGTAAAAACTGTGGGAAGAGTTAGGGTGGCAAATTTGGCTATAATAATAATAATAATAATAACTAGAAAAGCTACAATTTCTGGGGAAATTGTGTGAAGTGTTCTTGCCTCCACCAGTAGTCTACAACTGGAGTGGGCGGAGTAACTGTTATTATTCATTTATATAGCACATTTAATTGCAACGTTGTTGCCCAAGGTGCTTCACAGTTACATTAAAACATACAGTTATAAAAACATTAGCAGGTGCAAAAGGCTTTGTCTATGACATCACTTGCTGCTGCAGCCTTGCACAGGTCAGAGTATTTTGTTGGTTGCCATCTTCAAACGGTCGTATTTTAAAAACTATAAATCCTACAGCGAAGAGCTTTATGTTGTGAGAATCACAAGACCAAGACCTACATTTTGATGTATAGTATGTCTCTGAGATATTAACAATGAAGGCACAGTCGCAGTTGAGAAATTGCCCTTCAAATGTGAGCTTTGCAGAGTGGAGTTTCAATGCATGTCAATGGACTGCGTGAGTTGCAAACAAATGGTCATATTGCGAAAACTATAAGGACTATGGCTTAGCTGTCGACATTTTTAGTGGCAGCAGGGATAGCTGAACGTTTTGATATAAGATTTGTGTAGGTGGGCCTGAACATTAGGGAGTGGTAGCAGTTTAGAAATCATTTCCTGATTTTTCAGCTTTTGCCAGCTCCCACTCTAGCTTTGCCATTCATTCCTATGGGACAAATTTCGCGACAAGAACGACGATATTCCGTGAACCATTCGGCGAAACGTTCCACAAAGTAATAGCAATCCGATCGGGAACAATCTGCACGTTTTGGTATATTTTTGTCTATGTAGTGTAAAAACTGTGGGAGGAGTTAGGGTGGCAAATTTTGCTATAATAATAATAATAACTAGAAAAGCTACAATTTCTGGGGAAATTGTGTGAAGTGTTCTTGCCTCCTCCACCAGTAGTCTACAACTGGAGTGGGCGGAGTAACTGTTATCATTTATATAGCACATTTAATTGCAACTTTGTTGCACAGTTACATTAAACCATACATTTATAAAAACTCTAGCAGGTGTACAAAAGGCTTTGTCTATGACATCACTTGCTGCTGCAGCCTGGCACAGGTCAGAGTATTTTGGCGGTTACCATCTTCAAACGGTCGTATTTTAAAAACTATAAATCCAACAGTGAAGAGGTTTATATTGTGAGAATCACAAGACCCAGACCTACATTTTGATGCATAGTATGTCTCTGCAATATTAACAATGAATCAACAGTCGCAGTTTAGAAATTGCCCTTCAAATGTGAGCTTTGCAGAGTGGAGTTTCAATGAATGTCAATGGACGGCGTGAGTTGCAAACAAATGGTCATATTGTGAAAACGATCAGGACTATGGCTTAGCTGTGGACATTTTTAGTGGCAGCAGGGATAGCTGAACATTTTGATATAAGATTTGTGTAGGTGGGCCTGAAAATGAGGGAGTGGTGGCAGTTTAGAAATCATGTCCTGATTTTTCAGCTTTTTCCAGCTCCCACTCTGGCTTTGCCATTCATTCCTATGGGACCAATTTCGCCACAAGAACGACAATATTCCGAGAACCATTCGGCGAAACGTTCCACAAAGTAATAGCAATCCGATCGGGAACAATCTGCACGTTTTGGTATATTTATGTCTATGTAGTGTAAAAACTGTGGGAGGAGTTAGGGTGGCAAATTTGGCTATAATAAGAATAATAATAACTAGAAAAGCTACAATTTCTGGGGAAATTGTGTGAAGTGTTCTTGCCTCCATCAGTAGTCTACAACTGGAGTGGGCGGAGTAACTGTTATTATTTATTTATATAGCACATTTAATTGCAACGTTGTTTCCCAAAGTGCTTCACAGTTACATTAAAACATACATTTATAAAAACATTAGCAGGCCCTGTCTATGACATCACTTGCTGCTGCAGCCTTGCACAGGCCAGAGTTTTTTCGCGGTTGCCATGTTCAAACGGTTGTATTTTAAAAACTATAAATTCTACAGCGAAGAGCTTTATATTGTGAGAATCACAAGACCCAGACCTACATTTTAGTGCATAGTATGTATCTGC
Organism: Pelobates fuscus; assembly: GCF_036172605.1. NCBI lineage: Eukaryota > Metazoa > Chordata > Amphibia > Anura > Pelobatidae > Pelobates > Pelobates fuscus. The sequence goes on along the minus strand of NC_086319.1, from coordinate 134,952,498 downwards.
AATATTAACAATGAAGGTACAGTCGCAGTTTAGAAATTGCCCTTCAAATGTGAGCTTTGCAGAGTGGAGTTTCAATGAATGTCAATGGACTGCGTGAGTTGCAAACAAATGGTCATATTGTGAAAACTGTCAGGACTATGGCTTAGCTGTGGACATTTTTAATGGCAGCTGAACGTTTTGATATAATATTTGTGTAGGTGGGCCCGAAAATGAGGAAGTGGTGGCAGTTTAGAAATCATGTCCTGATTTTTCAGCTTTTGCCAGCTCCCACTCTAGCTTTGCCATTCATTCCTATGGGACAAATTTCGCCACAAGAACGACGATATTCCGAGAACCATTCGGCGAAACGTTCCACAAAGTAATAGCAATCCGATCGGGAACAATCTGCACGTTTTGGTATATTTTTGTCTATGTAGTGTAAAAACTGTGGGAGGAGTTAGGGTGGCAAATTTGGCTATAATAAGAATAATAAGAACTAGAAAAGCTACAATTTCTGGGGAAATTGTGTGAAGTGTTCTTGCCTCCACCAGTAGTCTACAACTGGAGTGGGCGGAGTAACTGTTATCATTTATATAGCACATTTAATTGCAACTTTGTTGCACAGTTACATTAAACCATACATTTATAAAAACATTAGCAGATGTGCAAAAGGTCCTGTCTATGACATCACTTGCTGCTGCAGCCTTGCACAGGTCAGAGAATTTTGGCGGTTGCCTTCTTCAAATGGTCGTATTTTAAAAAATATAAATCCTACAGTGAAGAGCTTTATATTGTGAGAATCACAAGACCCAGACCTACATTTTGATGTATAGCATGTCTCTGAGATATTAACAATGAAGGCACAGTCGCAGTTTAGAAATTGCCCTTCAAATGTGTGCTGTGCAGAGTGTAGTTTCAATGAATGTCAATGGACTGCGTGAGTTGCAAACAAATGGTCATATTGTGAAAACTATCAGGACTATGGCTTAGCTGTGGACATTTTTAGTGGCAGCAGGGATAGCTGAACGTTTTGATATAAGATTTGTGTAGGTGGGCCTGAAAATGAGGGAGTGGTGGCAGTTTAGAAATCATGTCCTGATTTTTCAGATTTTGCCAGCTCCCACTCTAGCTTTGCCATTCATTCCTATGGGACAAATTTCGCCACAAGAACGACGATATTCCGTGAACCATTCGGCGAAACGTTCCACAAAGTAATAGCAATCCGATCGGGAACAATCTGCACGTTTTGGTAAATTTTCGTCTATGTAGTGTAAAAACTGTGGGAGGAGTTAGGGTGGCAAATTTGGCTATAATAAGAATAATAATAATAATAATATATATGTGAGATAACATTAAGTGGTCTTGCTATGCAAGAACACTTAATAATAATAACTAGAAAAGCTACAATTTCTGGGGAAATTGTGTGAAGTGTTCTTGCCTCCACCAGTAGTCTACAACTGGAGTGGGCGGAGTAACTGTTATCATTTATATAGCACATTTAATTGCAACGTTGTTGCCCAAAGTGCTTCACAGTTACATTAAAACATACAGTTATACAAACCTTAGCAGGTGCAAATGGCCCTGTCTATGACATCACTTGCTGCTGCAGCCTTGCACAGGTCAGAGTATTTTTGCGGTTGCCATCTTCAAACGGTCGTATTTTAAAAACTATAAATCCTACAGTGAAGAGCTTTATATTGTGAGAATCACAAGACCCAGACCTACATTTTGATGTATAGTATGTCTCTGACATATTAACAAGGAAGGCACAGTCGCAGTTTAGAAATTGCCCTTCAAATGTGAGCTTTGCAGAGTGGCGTTTCAATGAATGTCAATGGACTGCGTGAGTTGCAAACAAATGGTCATATTGCGAAAACAATCAGATCTATGGCTTAGCCGTGGACATTTTTAGTGGCAGCAGGGATAGCTGAACGTTTTGATATAAGATTTGTGTAGATGGGCTTGAAAATGAGGGAGTAGTGGCAGTTTAGAAATCATGTCCTGATTTTTCAGCTTTTGACAGCTCCCACTCTAGCTTTGCCATTCATTCCTATGGGACAAATTTCGCCACAAGAACGACGATATTCCGAGAACCATTCAGCGAAACGTTCCACAAAGTAATAGCAACGCGATCGGGAACAATCTGCACGTTTTGGTAAATTTTTGTCTATGTAGTGTAAAAACTGTGGGAGGAGTTAGGGTGGCAAATTTGGCTATAATAAGAATAAGAATAATAATAATAACTAGAAAAGCTACAATTTCTGGGGAAATTGTGTGAAGTGTTCTTGCCTCCACCAGTAGTGTACAAATGGAGTGGGCGCAGTAACTGTTATCATTTATATAGCACATTTAATTGCAATGTTGTTGCACAGTTACATTAAAGGGAAACTCCAGTGCCAGGAAAACAATCCGTTTTCCTGGCACTGGAGGGTCCCTCTCCCTCCCACCCCCCAATCCCCAGTTGCTGAAGGGGTGAAAACCCCTTCAGTCACTTACCAGGGGCAGCGACAGGTCCCACGTCGCTGCTTCCTCCTCCCCCGCCGCTCCTCCTTCTGGTTACGTCGGCCGGTGGGCGAGACTGATCTCGCCCGCCGGCCGAGGAGACCTAATGCGCATGCGCGGCAATGCCGCGCATGCGCATTAGCGCACCCCATAGGAAAGCATTGAAAATGAATTTCAATGCTTCCCTATGGGGAATAGAGCGACGCTGGAGGTCCTCACACAGCGTGAGGACGTCCAGCGACGCTCTAGCACAGTTATAACGTTTTGATATAAGATTTGTGTAGGTGGGCCTGAAAATGAGGGAGTGGTGGCAGTTTAGAAATCATGTCCTGATTTTTCAGCTTTTGCCAGCTCCCACTCTAGCTTTGCCATTCATTCCTATGGGACAAATTTCGCCACAAGAACGACGATATTCCGAGAACCATTCGGCGAAACGTTCCACAAAGTAATAGCAATCCGATCGGGAACAATCTGCACGTTTTGGTATATTTTTGTCTATGTAGTGTAAAAACTGTGGGAGGAGTTAGGGTGGCAAATTTGGCTATAATAAGAATAATAAGAACTAGAAAAGCTACAATTTCTGGGGAAATTGTGTGAAGTGTTCTTGCCTCCACCAGTAGTCTACAACTGGAGTGGGCGGAGTAACTGTTAGTATTTATTTATATAGCACATTTAATTGCAATGTTGCCCAAAGTGCTTCACAGTTACTTTAAAACATACAGTTATAAAAAATTAGCAGGTGTAAAAGGCTTTGTCTATGACATCACTTGCTGCTGCAGCCTTGCACAGGTCAGAGTATTTTGGCGGTTGCCATCTTCAAACGGTCGTATTTTAAAAACTATAAATCCTACAGTGAAGAGCTTTATATTGTGAGAATCACAAGACCCAGACCTACATTTTAATGTATAGTATGTCTCTGAGATATTAACAATGAAGGCACAGTCGCAGTTTAGAAATTGCCCTTCAAATGTGAGCTTTGCAGAGTGGAGTTTCAATGAATGTCAATGGACGGCGTGAGTTGCAAACAAATGGTCATATTGTGAAAACTATCAGGACTATGGCTTAGCCGTGGACATTTCTAGTGGCAGCAGGGATAGCTGAACGTTTTGATATAAGATTTGTGTAGGTGGGCCTGAAAATGAGCAAGTGGTGGCAGTTTAGAAATCATGTCCTGATTTTTCATCTTTTGCCAGCTCCCACTCTAGCTTTGCCATTCATTCCTATGGGACAAATTTCGCCACAAGAACGACGATATTCCGTGAACCATTCGGCGAAACGTTCCACAAAGTAATAGCAATCCGATCGGGAACAATCTGCACGTTTTGGTATATTTTTGTCTATGTAGTGTAAAAACTGTGGGAGGAGTTAGGGTGGCAAATTTGGCTATAATAAGAATAATAAGAATAATAATAATAATATATATGTGAGATAACATTAAGTGGTCTTGCTATGCAAGAACACTTAATAATAATAACTAGAAAAGCTACAATTTCTGGGGAAATTGTGTGGTGTTCTTGCCTCCATCAGTAGTCTACAACTAGAGTGGGCGGAGTAACTGTTAGTATTTATTTATATAGCACATTTAATTGCAATGTTGTTGCCCAAAGTGCTTCACAGTTACATTAAAACATACAGTTATAAAAAATTAGCAGGTGTAAAAGGCTTTGTCTATGACATCACTTGCTGCTGCAGCCTTGCACAGGTCAGAGTATTTTGGCGGTTGCCATCTTCAAACGGTCGTATTTTAAAAACTATAAATCCTACAGTGAAGAGCTTTATATTGTGAGAATCACAAGACCCAAACCTACATTTTGATGTATAGTATGTCTCTGAGATATTAACAATGAAGGCACAGTTGCAGTTTAGAAATTGCCCTTCAAATGTGAGCTTTGCAGAGTGGAGTTTCAATGAATGTCAATGGAAGGCGTGAGTTGCAAACAAATGGTCATATTGTGAAAACTATAAGGACTATGGCTTAGCTGTGGACATTATTAGTGGCAGCAGGGATAGCTGAACATTTTGATATAAGATTTGTGTAGGTGGGCCTGAAAATGAGGGAGTGGTGGCAGTTTAGAAATCATGTCCTGATTTTTCAGCTTTTGCCAGCTCCCACTCTAGCTTTGCCATTCATTGCTATGGGACAAATTTCGCCACAAGAATGACGATATTCCGTGAACCATTCCGCGAAACGTTCCACAAAGTAATAGCAATCCGATCGGGAACAATCTGCACGTTTTGGTAAATTTTGGTCTATGTAGTGTAAAAACTGTGGGAGGAGTTAGGGTGGCAAATTTGGCTATAATAAGAATAATAATAATAACTAGAAAAGCTACAATTTCTGGGGAAATTGTGTGAAGTGTTCTTCCCTCCATCAGTAGTCTACAACTGGAGTGGGCGGAGTAACTGTTAGTATTTATTTGTATAGCACATTTAATTGCAATGGTGTTGCCCAAAGTGCTTCACAGTTACATTAAAACATACAGTTATAAAAAATTAGCAGGTGTAAAAGGCTTTGTCTATGACATCACTTGCTGCTGCAGCCTTGCACAGGTCAGAGTATTTTGGCGGTTGCCATCTTCAAACGGTCGTATTTTAAAAACTATAAATCCTACAGTGAAGAGCTTTATATTGTGAGAATCACAAGACCCAGACCTACATTTTGATGTATAGTATGTCTCTGAGATATTAACAATGAAGGCACAGTCGCAGTTTAGAAATTGCCCTTCAAATGTGATCTTTGCAGAGTGGAGTTTCAATGAATGTCAATGGAAGGCGTGAGTTGCAAACAAATGGTCATATTGTGAAAACTATCAGGACTATGGCTTAGCCGTGGACATTTCTAGTGGCAGCAGGGATAGCTGAACGTTTTGATATAAGATTTGTGTAGGTGGGCCTGAAAATGAGGTAGTGGTGGCAGTTTAGAAATCATGTCCTGATTTTTCAGCTTTTGCCAGCTCCCACTCTAGCTTTGCCATTCATTCCTATGGGACAAATTTCGCCACAAGAACGACGATATTCCGTGAACCATTCGGCGAAACTGTCATGCCTTAACTATGGTATCCTCTTACTTCCTGGTTCCACGGAGCCTAGCCACACCCCTGTATGACACGGTCTGCCTATTTAATCTGACTGCACCAGCTGATCAAGGCTGGATTATTGAACTACGTTCCTTACTCACAACCAGGCTACAACTTCATTGTGAAAGCCTCTGCTACCAAACCGGACTGAAAGACTCTGCAAAGTTCCCTTCACCTCTCCTCATCCAAGACTAAAGATTAAACAATCTTCATACGCCTCTGAGGATATCTCGGGAACCAGTGTTCTATGTGCAGGAAGCTAAGTAAAACCAATGTGATAAGAGTTGCATCTAAAAGCTGTTATTACCTGTCTCCAAAAGTCCTTCGGTAAAAACAATCCTGTTACAGCTAAACTCAACTCATACTTCATATCAGTTATCTGCATCTGGCTTGCTTAAGTTAAAGTATGGAACAGCTATTGTAATTACTGCTCACCTAAACCGTTAACTCTATTAAGAGACTCTTTATTGATTCAGTGTCTGCAATTTTCTATCGTTTACTCCTTAAAGCTACAGTGCCTGTAATTGTGGACTTCAGTTATCATTTGCTACTTAAAGCTACAGTGCCTTTAACTGTGGACTTCAGTTATCATTTACTACTTAAGCTACAGTGCCTGTAATTTGGAATTAAAGTTTTTACCTTTTACTTTCTTTAATAAATATTCAACTATACGAAATCTGCAGTTGTGTTCCTTCATAACAAATGTTTAAACGTGACAGAATAATCCAGCCATTGTAATGGATCCAGCAGATTTCGATTCTACTATAACTACGCTGAATCAAAGAGTTAATGCACTAGCCCAAAGTGTGCAAGACCTGCAAGTTACTAACGAAAGACTTCTCACTTATATCAGAGATTTACAAACTCATACTCCTCATACTACTCTGCACTCGGCTAGTGATCCTGCTGTGTGTAACCCTGAAAAGTTCTATGGAGATCGTTCAAAATACAGGGAGTTCCTCAACTCTTGCAAACTTTTAATTGCTTTGAAACCTAGATCCTATCATACAGAAAGAACTAAAGTTTGTTCGGTTATTTCCTTTCTAAGAGGTGAACCTATGTCATGGGCTCATTCCTTTCTGGAAAACGATGACCCCATTTTAAATTCACTAGATGAATTTTTTGAAGCCATGTCTCTTCTCTATGAAGATCCTAACAAACAAGCTACAGCTGATTTAACAATCAGAACACTACAGCAAAGAAATAGACCCGTTGAAGATTACATTGCTGAATTCAAAAGATGGGCTATAGAAACGCAATGGAATGACATCACATTGCGCAACCAGTTTCGAATTGGTTTATCGGAAGCTGTAAAAGATGAATTATCTAGAACAGAACTCCCTACTAATTTGAACGCTCTAATTCGCCTATCAATCAGCATTGACAGAAGATTAAGAGAAAGAAAGGCCGAAAAAGCCCTTTCACATTCAAAAGACCGCAAACCTTTTACTCCCTCAAAAGCTCCAGAAAAAACTTCTTTACCAAGTGAACCTATGGAAATAGGGATAATAAGAAGTCCCCTCACTCCTGAAGAGAAAAATCGAAGACGTATGTTAAACCTCTGCATGTATTGTGCCTCTCAAGTTCATTTAGTCTCTGATTGTCCTTCATTAAAACGGATAAAAGGCAGAAGGCAGTCTCATGCCTCTTCCATCCTAAGTGTACTTCCCTCTACAGCAAATACTCAAATGTCCCCTATCATTCTTGTATTACAGTGGGACAATAAAAGAATCATAACCAAGGCTGTTATCGATTCCGGTGCAAATGGAGTATTCATTGACTCAGCCTTTGTAACAAAGCATAAAATTCCTTGTGTTCGTAAAAGAACTTCTGTACCTGTTAAAGTGATTGACGGGTCCCTCATCTCATCGGGACCAATACTTCATGAATCCGTCCCTCTAAAAGTAACCATCAATCATACTCATACGGAAAGTCTTATATTTGATGTTATCTCATCACCATTTTTTCCTATTATATTAGGGATCAACTGGTTAAGGAACCACAACCCTCAAATCTCATGGTTTCCTTTCTCTCTCACCTTTAACTCACATTATTGTAAAGAAACATGTTTACAGCAAATTCCAATTCTTCAGTCTACGAAAGAACCAGCTAAAACCTCATGTTGTTCTGACACCGAACTGGAGTCTCCTCCTCCTACAGTCATTGGTGAATTAAAGAGAAAGTTTACAACAGCTCCTATCCTTCAACTTCCAAATCCTTCATATCCTTATGTCCTTGAAACGGATGCTTCGGAATTTGCAATTGGAGCTGTCCTTTCTCAACACAAAACTCCTCAAGAACCTCCTTCGCCTAAAGTCATTGGAATCTTATCTTCTCTTATTGACGACATTAAAGGTCTCAGTGAAGATGCTCTTGAACTTCCTAAATCAATGAAATTATCCAAGAAAAACGGTCTCTACTATTTTAAAGACCGGATTTATGTACCTCCCTCTTTCAGAATTAAAGTACTTGAATTTATTCATGATTCTCCTCTGGCAGGTCATCCAGGTATGAAAAGGACCCTTGAATTGTCTAAAAGATACTGTTGGTGGCCTCGTCAAGACCAAACTATCGAATCTTATGTCAAATCTTGTTCTGTATGCCAACGATCCAATCAATTGTCCTTGTTGAAGCCTCATCATCCTGACCCTTTCCAAAGAAATGTCACTACTTCTCCTGATCCCATATTGGTCCAGGGTGAAGAAGAATACGATATTCAAAGTATACTGGATTCAAGGATCCATCGTGGCTCCTTACAATACCTCATCAGATGGAAAGGATATGGAATTGATGAAGATACATGGGAAAACTCCTCTGTCGTTCATGCTGATAAATTGATTTCCAAATTTCACAAGCGTTACCCTTCTAAACCAAGTCAATAGCACCCAGAGGTTGCTCATTAAAGAGGGGGTACTGTCATGCCTTAACTATGGTATCCTCTTACTTCCTGGTTCCACGGAGCCTAGCCACACCCCTGTATGACACGGTCTGCCTATTTAATCTGACTGCACCAGCTGATCAAGGCTGGATTATTGAACTACGTTCCTTACTCACAACCAGGCTACAACTTCATTGTGAAAGCCTCTGCTACCAAACCGGACTGAAAGACTCTGCAAAGTTCCCTTCACCTCTCCTCATCCAAGACTAAAGATTAAACAATCTTCATACGCCTCTGAGGATATCTCGGGAACCAGTGTTCTATGTGCAGGAAGCTAAGTAAAACCAATGTGATAAGAGTTGCATCTAAAAGCTGTTATTACCTGTCTCCAAAAGTCCTTCGGTAAAAACAATCCTGTTACAGCTAAACTCAACTCATACTTCATATCAGTTATCTGCATCTGGCTTGCTTAAGTTAAAGTATGGAACAGCTATTGTAATTACTGCTCACCTAAACCGTTAACTCTATTAAGAGACTCTTTATTGATTCAGTGTCTGCAATTTTCTATCGTTTACTCCTTAAAGCTACAGTGCCTGTAATTGTGGACTTCAGTTATCATTTGCTACTTAAAGCTACAGTGCCTTTAACTGTGGACTTCAGTTATCATTTACTACTTAAGCTACAGTGCCTGTAATTTGGAATTAAAGTTTTTACCTTTTACTTTCTTTAATAAATATTCAACTATACGAAATCTGCAGTTGTGTTCCTTCATAACAAATGTTTAAACGTGACAGAAACGTTCCACAAAGTAATAGCAATCCGATCGGGAACAATCTGCACGTTTTGGTATATTTTTATCTATGTAGTGTAAAAACTGTGGGAGGAGTTAGGGTGGCAAATTTGGCTATAATAAGAATAATAATAACTAGAAAAGCTACAATTTCTGGGGAAATTGTGAAGTGTTCTTGCCTCCACCAGTAGTCTACAACTAGAGTGGGCGGAGTAACTGTTATCATTTATATAGCACATTTAATTGCAATGTTGTTGCTCAAAGTGCTTTACATTTACATTAAAACATACAGTTATAAAAACATTAGCAGGTGTAAAAGGCTTTGTCTATGACATCACTTGCTGCTGCAGCCTGGCACAGGTCAGAGTATTTTTGCGGTTGCCATCTTCAAACGGTCATATTTTTAAAACTATAAATCCTACAGTGAAGAGCTTTATATTGTGAGAATCACAAGACCCAGACCTACATTTTGATGTATAGTATGTCTCTGAGATTTTAACAATAAAGGCACAGTCGCAGTTTAGAAATTGCCCTTCAAATGTGAGCTTTGCAGAGTGGAGTTTCAATGAATGTCAATGGAAGGCGTGAGTTGCAAACAAATGGTCATATTGTGAAAACTATCAGGACTATGGCTTAGCCGTGGACATTTCTAGTGGCAGCAGGGATAGCTGAACGTTTTGATATAAGATTTGTGTAGGTGGGCCTGAAAATGAGGGAGTGGTGGCAGTTTAGAAATCATGACCTGATTTTTCAGCTTTTGCCAGCTCCCACTCTAGCTTTGCCATTCATTCCTATGGGACAAATTTCGCCACAAGAACGACGATATTCCGTGAACCATTCGGCGAAACGTTCCACAAAGTAATAGCAATCCGATCGGGAACAATCTGCACGTTTTGGTATATTTTTGTCTATGTAGTGTAAAAACTGTGGGAGGAGTTAGGGTGGCAAATTTGGCTATAATAAGAATAATAAGAATAACTAGAAAAGCTACAATTTCTGGGGAAATTGTGTGAAGTGTTCTTGCCTCCACCAGTAGTCTACAACTGGAGTGTGCGGAATAACTGTTATAATTTATATAGCACATTTAATTGCAACGTTGTTGCCCAAAGTGCTTCACAGTTACATTAAAACATACAGTTATAAAAACATTAGCAGGCCCTGTCTATGACATCACTTGCTGCTGCAGCCTTGCACAGGTCAGAGTAGTTTTGCGGTTGCCATCTTCAAAAGGTCGTATTTTAAAAACTATAAATCCTACAGTGAAGAGCTTTATATTGTGAGAATCACAAGACCCAGACCTACATTTTGATGTATAGTATGTCTCTGAGATATTAACAATGAAGGCACAGTCGCAGTTTAGAAATTGCCCTTCAAATGTGATCTTTGCAGAGTGGAGTTTCAATGAATGTCAATGGAAGGCGTGAGTTGCAAACAAATGGTCATATTGTGAAAACTATCAGGACTATGGCTTAGCCGTGGACATTTCTAGTGGCAGCAGGGATAGCTGAACGTTTTGATATAAGATTTGTGTAGGTGGGCCTGAAAATGAGGTAGTGGTGGCAGTTTAGAAATCATGTCCTGATTTTTCAGCTTTTGCCAGCTCCCACTCTAGCTTTGCCATTCATTCCTATGGGACAAATTTCGCCACAAGAACGACGATATTCCGTGAACCATTCGGCGAAACGTTCCACAAAGTAATAGCAATCCGATCGGGAACAATCTGCACGTTTTGGTATATTTTTATCTATGTAGTGTAAAAACTGTGGGAGGAGTTAGGGTGGCAAATTTGGCTATAATAAGAATAATAATAACTAGAAAAGCTACAATTTCTGGGGAAATTGTGAAGTGTTCTTGCCTCCACCAGTAGTCTACAACTAGAGTGGGCGGAGTAACTGTTATTATTTATTTATATAGCACATTTAATTGCAATGTTGTTGCTCAAAGTGCTTTACATTTACATTAAAACATACAGTTATAAAAACATTAGCAGGTGTAAAAGGCTTTGTCTATGACATCACTTGCTGCTGCAGCCTGGCACAGGTCAGAGTATTTTTGCGGTTGCCATCTTCAAACGGTCATATTTTTAAAACTATAAATCCTACAGTGAAGAGCTTTATATTGTGAGAATCACAAGACCCAGACCTACATTTTGATGTATAGTATGTCTCTGAGATTTTAACAATAAAGGCACAGTCGCAGTTTAGAAATTGCCCTTCAAATGTGAGCTTTGCAGAGTGGAGTTTCAATGAATGTCAATGGAAGGCGTGAGTTGCAAACAAATGGTCATATTGTGAAAACTATCAGGACTATGGCTTAGCCGTGGACATTTCTAGTGGCAGCAGGGATAGCTGAACGTTTTGATATAAGATTTGTGTAGGTGGGCCTGAAAATGAGGGAGTGGTGGCAGTTTAGAAATCATGACCTGATTTTTCAGCTTTTGCCAGCTCCCACTCTAGCTTTGCCATTCATTCCTATGGGACAAATTTCGCCACAAGAACGACGATATTCCGTGAACCATTCGGCGAAACGTTCCACAAAGTAATAGCAATCCGATCGGGAACAATCTGCACGTTTTGGTATATTTTTGTCTATGTAGTGTAAAAACTGTGGGAGGAGTTAGGGTGGCAAATTTGGCTATAATAAGAATAATAAGAATAACTAGGAAATTGTGTGAAGTGTTCTTGCCTCCACCAGTAGTCTACAACTGGAGTGTGCGGAATAACTGTTATAATTTATATAGCACATTTAATTGCAACGTTGTTGCCCAAAGTGCTTCACAGTTACATTAAAACATACAGTTATAAAAACATTAGCAGGCCCTGTCTATGACATCACTTGCTGCTGCAGCCTTGCACAGGTCAGAGTAGTTTTGCGGTTGCCATCTTCAAAAGGTCGTATTTTAAAAACTATAAATCCTACAGTGAAGAGCTTTATATTGTGAGAATCACAAGACCCAGACCTACATTTTGATGTATAGTATGTCTCTGAGATATTAACAATGAAGGCACAGTCGCAGTTTAGAAATTGCCCTTCAAATGTGAGCTTTGCAGAGTGGAGTTTCAATGAATGTCAATGGACTGCGTGAGTTGCAAACAAATGGTCATATTGTGAAAACTATCAGGACTATGGCTTAGCCGTGGACATTTTTAGTGGCAGCAGGGATAGCTGAACGTTTTGATATAAGATTTGTGTAGGTGGGCGTGAAAATGAGGGAGTGGTGGCAGTTTAGAAATCATGTCCTGATTTTTCAGCTTTTGCCAGCTCCCACTCTAGCTTTGCCATTCATTCCTATGGGACAAATTTCGCCACAAGAACAACGATATTCCGAGAACCATTCGGCAAAACGTTCCACAAAGTAATAGCAATCCGATCGGGAACAATCTGCACGTTTTGGTATATTTTTGTCTATGTAGTGTAAAAACTGTGGGAGGAGTTAGGGTGGCAAATTTGGCTATAATAAGAATAATAATAATAATAATAATATATATGTGAGATAACATTAAGTGGTCTTGCTATGCAAGAACACTTAATAATAATATATATGTGAGATAACATTAAGTGGTCTTGCTATGCAAGAACACTTAATAATAATATATATGTGAGATAACATTAAGTGGTCTTGCTATGCAAGAACACTTAATAATAATATATATGTGAGATAACATTAAGTGGTCTTGCTATGCAAGAACACTTAATAATAACTAGAAAAGCTACAATTTCTGTGGAAATTGTGTGAAGTGTTCTTGCCTCCACCAGTAGTCTACAACTGGAGTGGGCGGAGTAACTGTTATTATTTATTTATATAGCACATTTAATTGCAACGTTGTTGCCCAAAGTGCTTCACAGCTACATTAAAACATACAGTTATACAAACCATTAGCAGGTGCAAAAGGCCCTGTCTATGACATCACTTGCTGCTGCAGCCTTGCACAGGTCAGAGTATTTTTGCGGTTGCCATCTTCAAACGGTCGTATTTTAAAAACTATAAATCCTACAGTGAAGAGCTTTATATTGTGAGAATCACAAGACCCAGACCTATATTTTGATGTATAGTATGTCTCTGAGATATTAACAATGAAGGCACAGTCGCAGTTTAGAAATTGCCCTTCACATGTGAGCTTTGCAGAGTGGAGTTTCAATGAATGTCAATGGACGACGTGAGTTGCAAACAAACGGTCATATTGTGAAAACTATAATGACTATGGCTTAGCTGTGGACATTTTTTGTGGCAGCAGGGATAGCTGAACATTTTGATAAAAGATTTGTGTAGGTGGGCCTGAAAATGAGGGAGTGGTGGCAGTTTAGAAATCATGTCCTGATTTTTCAGCTTTTGCCAGCTCCCACTCTAGCTTTGCCATTCATTCCTATGGGACAAATTTCGCCACAAGAACGACGATATTCCGAGAACCATTCGGCAAAACGTTCCACAAAGTAATAGCAATCCGATCGGGAACAATCTGCACGTTTTGGTATATTTTTGTCTATGTAGTGTAAAAACTGTGGGAGGAGTTAGGGTGGCAAATTTGGCTATAATAAGAATAATAATAATAATAAAAATATATATGCGAGATAACATTAAGTGGTCTTGCTATGCAAGAACACTTAATAATAATATATATGTGAGATAACATTAAGTGGTCTTGCTATGCAAGAACACTTAATAATAATATATATGTGAGATAACATTAAGTGGTCTTGCTATGCAAGAACACTTAATAATAATATATATGTGAGATAACATTAAGTGGTCTTGCTATGCAAGAACACTTAATAATAACTAGAAAAGCTACAATTTCTGTGGAAATTGTGTGAAGTGTTCTTGCCTCCACCAGTAGTCTACAACTGGAGTGGGCGGAGTAACTGTTATTATTTATTTATATAGCACATTTAATTGCAACGTTGTTGCCCAAAGTGCTTCACAGCTACATTAAAACATACAGTTATACAAACCATTAGCAGGTGCAAAAGGCCCTGTCTATGACATCACTTGCTGCTGCAGCCTTGCACAGGTCAGAGTATTTTTGCGGTTGCCATCTTCAAACGGTCGTATTTTAAAAACTATAATTCCTACAGTGAAGAGCTTTATATTGTGAGAATCACAAGACCCAGACCTACATTTTGATCTATAGTATGTCTCTGAGATATTAACAAGGAAGGCACAGTCGCAGTTTAGAAATTGCCCTTCACATGTGAGCTTTGCAGAGTGGAGTTTCAATGAATGTCAATGGATGGCGTGAGTTGCAAACAAATGGTCATATTGTGAAAACTATTCGGACTTAGGCTTAGCCGTGGACATTTTTAGTGGCAGCAGGGATAGCTGAACGTTTTGATATAAGATTTGTGTAGGTGGGCCTGAAAATGAGGGAGTGGTGGCAGTTTAGAAATCATGTCCTGATCTTTCAGCTTTTGCCAGCTACCACTCTAGCTTTGCCATTCATTCCTATGGGACAAATTTCGCCACAAGAACTACGATATTCCGAGAACCATTCAGCGAAATGTTCCACAAAGTAATAGCAACGCGATCGGGAACAATCTGCACGTTTTGGTATATTTTTGTCTATGTAGTGTAAAAACTGTGGAAGGAGTTAGGGTGGCAAATTTGGCTATAATAAGAATAATAATAATAATAATAATAATATATATGTGAGATAACATTAAGTGGTCTTGCTATGCAAGAACACTTAATAATAATATATATGTGAGATAACATTAAGTGGTCTTGCTATGCAAGAACACTTAATAATAATAATATATATGTGAGATAACATTAAGTGGTCTTGCTATGCAAGAACACTTAATAATATATATGTGAGATAACATTAAGTGGTCTTGCTATGCAAGAACACTTAACTAGAAAAGCTACAATTTCTGGGGAAATTGTGTGAAGTGTTCTTGCCTCCACCAGTAGTATACAACTGGAGTGAGCGGAGTAACTGTTATTATTTATTTATATAGCACATTTAATTGCAACGTTGTTGCCCAAAGTGCTTCACAGTTACATTAAAACATACAGTTATAAAAACATTAGCAGGTGTAAAAGGCTTTCTCTATGACATCACTTGCTGCTGCAGCCTGGCACAAGTCAGAGTAATTTGGCGGTTGCCATCTTCAAACGGTCGTATTTTAAAAACTATAAATCCTACAGCAAAGAGCTTTATATTGTAAGAATCACAAGACCCAGACCTACATTTTGATGCATAGTATGTCTCTGCAATATTAACAATGAAGGCACAGTCGCAGTTTAGAAATTGCCCTTCAAATGTGAGCTTTGCAGAGTGGGGTTTCAATGAATGTCAATGGATGGCGTGAGTTGCAAACAAATGGTCATATTGTGAAAACTATCAGGACTATGGCTTAGCTGTGGACATTTCTAGTGGCAGCAGGGATAGCTGAACGTTTTGATATAAGATTTGTGTAGGTGGGCCTGAAAATGAGGGAGTGGTGGCAGTTTAGAAATCATGTCCTGATTTTTCAGCTTTTGCCAGCTCCCACTCTAGCTTTGCCATTCATTCCTATGGGACAAATTTCGCCACAAGAACGACGATATTCCGTGAACCATTCGGCGAAACGTTCCACAAAGTAATAGCAATCCGATCGGGAACAATCTGCACGTTTTGGTATATTTTTGTCTATGTAGTGTAAAAACTGTGGGAGGAGTTAGGGTGCCAAATTTGGCTATAATAAGAATAAGAATAATAGAAAAGCTACAATTTCTGGGGAAATTGTGTGAAGTGTTCTTGCCTCCACCAGTAGTCTACAACTGGAGTGGGCGGAGTAACTGTTATTATTTATTTCTATAGCACATTTAATTGCAACGTTGTTGCCCAAAGTGCTTCACAGTTACATTAAAACATACAGTTAATAAAACATTAGCAGTTGCAAAAGGACCTGTCTATGGCATCACTTGCTGCTGCAGCCTGGCACAGGTCAGAGTATTTTGGCGGTTGCCATCTTCAAACGGTCGTATTTTAATGTCAATGGACTGCGTGAGTTGCAAACAAATGGTCATATTGTGAAAACTATAAGGACTATGGCTTAGCTGTGGACATTTTTAGTGGCAGCAGGGATAGCTGAACATTTTGATATAAGATTTGTGTAGGTGGGCCTGAAAATGAGGGAGTGGTGGCAGTTTAGAAATCGAGTCCTGATTTTTCAGCTTTTGCCAGCTCCCACTCTAGCTTTGCCATTCATTCCTATGGGACAAATTTCGCCACAAGAACGACGATATTCCGAGAACCATTCGGCAAAACGTTCCACAAAGTAATAGCAATCCGATCGGGAACAATCTGCACGTTTTGGTATATTTTTGTCTATGTAGTGTAAAAACTGTGGGAGGAGTTAGGGTGGCAAATTTGGCTATAATAATAATAATAATAATAATAATAATATATATGTGAGATAACATTAAGTGGTCTTGCTATGCAAGAACACTTAATAATAATATATATGTGAGATAACATTAAGTGGTCTTGCTATGCAAGAACACTTAATAATAATATATATGTGAGATAACATTAAGTGGTCTTGCTATGCAAGAACACTTAATAATAATATATATGTGAGATAACATTAAGTGGTCTTGCTATGCAAGAACACTTAATAATAACTAGAAAAGCTACAATTTCTGTGGAAATTGTGTGAAGTGTTCTTGCCTCCACCAGTAGTCTACAACTGGAGTGGGCGGAGTAACTGTTATTATTTATTTATATAGCACATTTAATTGCAACGTTGTTGCCCAAAGTGCTTCACAGCTACATTAAAACATACAGTTATACAAACCATTAGCAGGTGCAAAAGGCCCTGTCTATGACATCACTTGCTGCTGCAGCCTTGCACAGGTCAGAGTATTTTTGCGGTTGCCATCTTCAAACGGTCGTATTTTAAAAACTATAAATCCTACAGTGAAGAGCTTTATATTGTGAGAATCACAAGACCCAGACCTATATTTTGATGTATAGTATGTCTCTGAGATATTAACAATGAAGGCACAGTCGCAGTTTAGAAATTGCCCTTCACATGTGAGCTTTGCAGAGTGGAGTTTCAATGAATGTCAATGGACGACGTGAGTTGCAAACAAACGGTCATATTGTGAAAACTATAATGACTATGGCTTAGCTGTGGACATTTTTTGTGGCAGCAGGGATAGCTGAACATTTTGATAAAAGATTTGTGTAGGTGGGCCTGAAAATGAGGGAGTGGTGGCAGTTTAGAAATCATGTCCTGATTTTTCAGCTTTTGCCAGCTCCCACTCTAGCTTTGCCATTCATTCCTATGGGACAAATTTCGCCACAAGAACGACGATATTCCGAGAACCATTCGGCAAAACGTTCCACAAAGTAATAGCAATCCGATCGGGAACAATCTGCACGTTTTGGTATATTTTTGTCTATGTAGTGTAAAAACTGTGGGAGGAGTTAGGGTGGCAAATTTGGCTATAATAATAATAATAATAATAATAATAATAATATATATGTGAGATAACATTAAGTGGTCTTGCTATGCAAGAACACTTAATAATAATATATATGTGAGATAACATTAAGTGGTCTTGCTATGCAAGAACACTTAATAATAATATATATGTGAGATAACATTAAGTGGTCTTGCTATGCAAGAACACTTAATAATAACTAGAAAAGCTACAATTTCTGTGGAAATTGTGTGAAGTGTTCTTGCCTCCACCAGTAGTCTACAACTGGAGTGGGCGGAGTAACTGTTATTATTTATTTATATAGCACATTTAATTGCAACGTTGTTGCCCAAAGTGCTTCACAGCTACATTAAAACATACAGTTATACAAACCATTAGCAGGTGCAAAAGGCCCTGTCTATGACATCACTTGCTGCTGCAGCCTTGCACAGGTCAGAGTATTTTTGCGGTTGCCATCTTCAAACGGTCGTATTTTAAAAACTATAATTCCTACAGTGAAGAGCTTTATATTGTGAGAATCACAAGACCCAGACCTACATTTTGATCTATAGTATGTCTCTGAGATATTAACAAGGAAGGCACAGTCGCAGTTTAGAAATTGCCCTTCACATGTGAGCTTTGCAGAGTGGAGTTTCAATGAATGTCAATGGATGGCGTGAGTTGCAAACAAATGGTCATATTGTGAAAACTATTCGGACTATGGCTTAGCCGTGGACATTTTTAGTGGCAGCAGGGATAGCTGAACGTTTTGATATAAGATTTGTGTAGGTGGGCCTGAAAATGAGGGAGTGGTGGCAGTTTAGAAATCATGTCCTGATCTTTCAGCTTTTGCCAGCTACCACTCTAGCTTTGCCATTCATTCCTATGGGACAAATTTCGCCACAAGAACTACGATATTCCGAGAACCATTCAGCGAAATGTTCCACAAAGTAATAGCAACGCGATCGGGAACAATCTGCACGTTTTGGTATATTTTTGTCTATGTAGTGTAAAAACTGTGGAAGGAGTTAGGGTGGCAAATTTGGCTATAATAAGAATAATAAGAATAATAATAATAATATATATGTGAGATAACATTAAGTGGTCTTGCTATGCAAGAACACTTAATAATAATATATATGTGAGATAACATTAAGTGGTCTTGCTATGCAAGAACACTTAATAATAATAATATATATGTGAGATAACATTAAGTGGTCTTGCTATGCAAGAACACTTAATAATATATATGTGAGATAACATTAAGTGGTCTTGCTATGCAAGAACACTTAACTAGAAAAGCTACAATTTCTGGGGAAATTGTGTGAAGTGTTCTTGCCTCCACCAGTAGTATACAACTGGAGTGAGCGGAGTAACTGTTATTATTTATTTATATAGCACATTTAATTGCAACGTTGTTGCCCAAAGTGCTTCACAGTTACATTAAAACATACAGTTATAAAAACATTAGCAGGTGTAAAAGGCTTTCTCTATGACATCACTTGCTGCTGCAGCCTGGCACACGTCAGAGTAATTTGGCGGTTGCCATCTTCAAACGGTCGTATTTTAAAAACTATAAATCCTACAGCAAAGAGCTTTATATTGTAAGAATCACAAGACCCAGACCTACATTTTGATGCATAGTATGTCTCTGCAATATTAACAATGAAGGCACAGTCGCAGTTTAGAAATTGCCCTTCAAATGTGAGCTTTGCAGAGTGGGGTTTCAATGAATGTCAATGGATGGCGTGAGTTGCAAACAAATGGTCATATTGTGAAAACTATCAGGACTATGGCTTAGCTGTGGACATTTCTAGTGGCAGCAGGGATAGCTGAACGTTTTGATATAAGATTTGTGTAGGTGGGCCTGAAAATGAGGGAGTGGTGGCAGTTTAGAAATCATGTCCTGATTTTTCAGCTTTTGCCAGCTCCCACTCTAGCTTTGCCATTCATTCCTATGGGACAAATTTCGCCACAAGAACGACGATATTCCGTGAACCATTCGGCGAAACGTTCCACAAAGTAATAGCAATCCGATCGGGAACAATCTGCACGTTTTGGTATATTTTTGTCTATGTAGTGTAAAAACTGTGGGAGGAGTTAGGGTGCCAAATTTGGCTATAATAAGAATAAGAATAATAGAAAAGCTACAATTTCTGGGGAAATTGTGTGAAGTGTTCTTGCCTCCACCAGTAGTCTACAACTGGAGTGGGCGGAGTAACTGTTATTATTTATTTCTATAGCACATTTAATTGCAACGTTGTTGCCCAAAGTGCTTCACAGTTACATTAAAACATACAGTTAATAAAACATTAGCAGTTGCAAAAGGACCTGTCTATGGCATCACTTGCTGCTGCAGCCTGGCACAGGTCAGAGTATTTTGGCGGTTGCCATCTTCAAACGGTCGTATTTTAATGTCAATGGACTGCGTGAGTTGCAAACAAATGGTCATATTGTGAAAACTATAAGGACTATGGCTTAGCTGTGGACATTTTTAGTGGCAGCAGGGATAGCTGAACATTTTGATATAAGATTTGTGTAGGTGGGCCTGAAAATGAGGGAGTGGTGGCAGTTTAGAAATCGAGTCCTGATTTTTCAGCTTTTGCCAGCTCCCACTCTAGCTTTGCCATTCATTCCTATGGGACAAATTTCGCCACAAGAACGACGATATTCCGAGAACCATTCGGCAAAACGTTCCACAAAGTAATAGCAATCCGATCGGGAACAATCTGCACGTTTTGGTATATTTTTGTCTATGTAGTGTAAAAACTGTGGGAGGAGTTAGGGTGGCAAATTTGGCTATAATAATAATAATAATAATAATAATAATATATATGTGAGATAACATTAAGTGGTCTTGCTATGCAAGAACACTTAATAATAATATATATGTGAGATAACATTAAGTGGTCTTGCTATGCAAGAACACTTAATAATAATATATATGTGAGATAACATTAAGTGGTCTTGCTATGCAAGAACACTTAATAATAATATATATGTGAGATAACATTAAGTGGTCTTGCTATGCAAGAACACTTAATAATAACTAGAAAAGCTACAATTTCTGTGGAAATTGTGTGAAGTGTTCTTGCCTCCACCAGTAGTCTACAACTGGAGTGGGCGGAGTAACTGTTATTATTTATTTATATAGCACATTTAATTGCAACGTTGTTGCCCAAAGTGCTTCACAGCTACATTAAAACATACAGTTATACAAACCATTAGCAGGTGCAAAAGGCCCTGTCTATGACATCACTTGCTGCTGCAGCCTTGCACAGGTCAGAGTATTTTTGCGGTTGCCATCTTCAAACGGTCGTATTTTAAAAACTATAAATCCTACAGTGAAGAGCTTTATATTGTGAGAATCACAAGACCCAGACCTATATTTTGATGTATAGAATGTCTCTGAGATATTAACAATGAAGGCACAGTCGAAGTTTAGAAATTGCCCTTCACATGTGAGCTTTGCAGAGTGGAGTTTCAATGAATGTCAATGGACGACGTGAGTTGCAAACAAACGGTCATATTGTGAAAACTATAATGACTATGGCTTAGCTGTGGACATTTTTTGTGGCAGCAGGGATAGCTGAACATTTTGATAAAAGATTTGTGTAGGTGGGCCTGAAAATGAGGGAGTGGTGGCAGTTTAGAAATCATGTCCTGATTTTTCAGCTTTTGCCAGCTCCCACTCTAGCTTTGCCATTCATTCCTATGGGACAAATTTCGCCACAAGAACGACGATATTCCGAGAACCATTCGGCAAAACGTTCCACAAAGTAATAGCAATCCGATCGGGAACAATCTGCACGTTTTGGTATATTTTTGTCTATGTAGTGTAAAAACTGTGGGAGGAGTTAGGGTGGCAAATTTGGCTATAATAAGAATAATAATAATAATAAAAATATATATGTGAGATAACATTAAGTGGTCTTGCTATGCAAGAACACTTAATAATAATATATATGTGAGATAACATTAAGTGGTCTTGCTATGCAAGAACACTTAATAATAATATATATGTGAGATAACATTAAGTGGTCTTGCTATGCAAGAACACTTAATAATAATATATATGTGAGATAACATTAAGTGGTCTTGCTATGCAAGAACACTTAATAATAACTAGAAAAGCTACAATTTCTGTGGAAATTGTGTGAAGTGTTCTTGCCTCCACCAGTAGTCTACAACTGGAGTGGGCGGAGTAACTGTTATTATTTATTTATATAGCACATTTAATTGCAACGTTGTTGCCCAAAGTGCTTCACAGCTACATTAAAACATACAGTTATACAAACCATTAGCAGGTGCAAAAGGCCCTGTCTATGACATCACTTGCTGCTGCAGCCTTGCACAGGTCAGAGTATTTTTGCGGTTGCCATCTTCAAACGGTCGTATTTTAAAAACTATAATTCCTACAGTGAAGAGCTTTATATTGTGAGAATCACAAGACCCAGACCTACATTTTGATCTATAGTATGTCTCTGAGATATTAACAAGGAAGGCACAGTCGCAGTTTAGAAATTGCCCTTCACATGTGAGCTTTGCAGAGTGGAGTTTCAATGAATGTCAATGGATGGCGTGAGTTGCAAACAAATGGTCATATTGTGAAAACTATTCGGACTATGGCTTAGCCGTGGACATTTTTAGTGGCAGCAGGGATAGCTGAACGTTTTGATATAAGATTTGTGTAGGTGGGCCTGAAAATGAGGGAGTGGTGGCAGTTTAGAAATCATGTCCTGATCTTTCAGCTTTTGCCAGCTACCACTCTAGCTTTGCCATTCATTCCTATGGGACAAATTTCGCCACAAGAACTACGATATTCCGAGAACCATTCAGCGAAATGTTCCACAAAGTAATAGCAACGCGATCGGGAACAATCTGCACGTTTTGGTATATTTTTGTCTATGTAGTGTAAATACTGTGGAAGGAGTTAGGGTGGCAAATTTGGCTATAATAAGAATAATAAGAATAATAATAATAATATATATGTGAGATAACATTAAGTGGTCTTGCTATGCAAGAACACTTAATAATAATATATATGTGAGATAACATTAAGTGGTCTTGCTATGCAAGAACACTTAATAATAATAATATATATGTGAGATAACATTAAGTGGTCTTGCTATGCAAGAACACTTAATAATATATATGTGAGATAACATTAAGTGGTCTTGCTATGCAAGAACACTTAACTAGAAAAGCTACAATTTCTGGGGAAATTGTGTGAAGTGTTCTTGCCTCCACCAGTAGTATACAACTGGAGTGAGCGGAGTAACTGTTATTATTTATTTATATAGCACATTTAATTGCAACGTTGTTGCCCAAAGTGCTTCACAGTTACATTAAAACATACAGTTATAAAAACATTAGCAGGTGTAAAAGGCTTTCTCTATGACATCACTTGCTGCTGCAGCCTGGCACAAGTCAGAGTAATTTGGCGGTTGCCATCTTCAAACGGTCGTATTTTAAAAACTATAAATCCTACAGCAAAGAGCTTTATATTGTAAGAATCACAAGACCCAGACCTACATTTTGATGCATAGTATGTCTCTGCAATATTAACAATGAAGGCACAGTCGCAGTTTAGAAATTGCCCTTCAAATGTGAGCTTTGCAGAGTGGGGTTTCAATGAATGTCAATGGATGGCGTGAGTTGCAAACAAATGGTCATATTGTGAAAACTATCAGGACTATGGCTTAGCTGTGGACATTTCTAGTGGCAGCAGGGATAGCTGAACGTTTTGATATAAGATTTGTGTAGGTGGGCCTGAAAATGAGGGAGTGGTGGCAGTTTAGAAATCATGTCCTGATTTTTCAGCTTTTGCCAGCTCCCACTCTAGCTTTGCCATTCATTCCTATGGGACAAATTTCGCCACAAGAACGACGATATTCCGTGAACCATTCGGCGAAACGTTCCACAAAGTAATAGCAATCCGATCGGGAACAATCTGCACGTTTTGGTATATTTTTGTCTATGTAGTGTAAAAACTGTGGGAGGAGTTAGGGTGCCAAATTTGGCTATAATAAGAATAAGAATAATAGAAAAGCTACAATTTCTGGGGAAATTGTGTGAAGTGTTCTTGCCTCCACCAGTAGTCTACAACTGGAGTGGGCGGAGTAACTGTTATTATTTATTTCTATAGCACATTTAATTGCAACGTTGTTGCCCAAAGTGCTTCACAGTTACATTAAAACATACAGTTAATAAAACATTAGCAGTTGCAAAAGGACCTGTCTATGGCATCACTTGCTGCTGCAGCCTGGCACAGGTCAGAGTATTTTGGCGGTTGCCATCTTCAAACGGTCGTATTTTAATGTCAATGGACTGCGTGAGTTGCAAACAAATGGTCATATTGTGAAAACTATAAGGACTATGGCTTAGCTGTGGACATTTTTAGTGGCAGCAGGGATAGCTGAACATTTTGATATAAGATTTGTGTAGGTGGGCCTGAAAATGAGGGAGTGGTGGCAGTTTAGAAATCGAGTCCTGATTTTTCAGCTTTTGCCAGCTCCCACTCTAGGTTTGCCATTCATTCCTATGGGACAAATTTCGCCACAAGAACGACGATATTCCGAGAACCATTCGGCGAAATTTGGCTATAATAATAATAATAATAATAATATATATGTGAGATAACATTAAGTGGTCTTGTTATGCAAGAACACTTAATAATAATATATATGTGTGGCGAAACCAACCTCGCCACTGTGAACTGGAGAAGCCTGGTTGCCCGCCTGCTCCCTCTGGACTATGGACCAGACTTTAAAAAGGTTTATTTTCCCTGCAGAAAGGCTCTACCGAACAAACTACCGCACGAGGGACCACCTAGGAGCTGGAGTGTGCCGTCAATTGACCGCCCAGAAGCTGCGGTTTACCGCAGCTTAATTGACGAACGCTGGGTGGCCTTTGTTCGTCAAACGAACACATGGCGGCGGCCATTTTAACTCCCGAGCGGCCAGCGGTGTTCAGTGCTCAAACTATGGAACTGAAAACGGATGCTTTATTGCGCGAACACCGCTGAGCTGCCAGCCTCCTTACCTCTGCATTTGGTAATGGAACCGACTGGCTGTTCATTCGGTAGTTTGACCATATGAACAGCCTCACCCCAGATAGCCATGCCATGGAGCCTATTCGTGTAACGAAAGACTATGGGAAAGACTTTGGCTCCATGGCGATTGAACTGTATGTATATGATCTGAGCGCCATTCGGTAATAATGTGCGCTCAGATCCAAGCTATCTGGGGATATGTAGATGT
Organism: Pelobates fuscus; assembly: GCF_036172605.1. Lineage (NCBI taxonomy): Eukaryota > Metazoa > Chordata > Amphibia > Anura > Pelobatidae > Pelobates > Pelobates fuscus. The sequence continues at coordinate 134,927,600 of NC_086319.1, read as the reverse complement.
TTTATGTCCTAAATGTATCAGCAGGTAATTTTATGTCTTTTACTGTATTTTGTCTGCCATGTGTGTAATGGAGTTTGCCTCTGTCCTAGGAGATAATTGAATTTCTTCCCCAATTATCTCCAGGCCAGAGGGGAGGGATTGGGAGGCCTTGTGGGAGGTAACTCCTGTGTGATTGGTGTATTATGTAATTGTTGTAAATCCCTCCCTTGCATGGGAGAATCCTTTATAAGACAGTTGTGTGAATAAATCAGTGTTGTTCCTGCTTAACCCTCAAAGTGAAGTGTTGTCTCATTCTTGGGGGAATTTGGCTGTATGCTGATTGCCAGGAGTGTAAGCTGTTCGTATTGCTTTTCCTGTTCGGCTGCTTCCAGGGTTCGTGTGTCTCTTGTTCGGGAGTTGGTGAATACGTGCAGTTTGCAGTTCGGGAGCTTGGTGATTGCAGTAGCTGCTGGTCTATCTGGAAAGGGGATTATCGCCTAAACGGTTTTTATCCTCTTGTGAGCGAAACGGTCCGTTACAATTGGTGGCAAGCAGCGGGATCGTTCCAACAACCAGAAGGACAGCTACAGGTAACACCATCCCCTGGATTTACAAACTGAGGGCAACGTTAGTACGCGTACAGCGACCGTATTTACAAAGGAACCAACGTTGTCAGAGCAAGCATGGCGCCCGGCTACACTCAGGAGGAGTTTGACAGAGAGGTTGCCATGCGGCTGGCTTACTTTGGACCCAACCCAGAGGGGAAATACGTACAGTTCGTGAGGAAATTAACAGCAGAGTACCTGCAGTTCATGGCAGATCCAGCCAAAGGTATCGGCCGCCCTCTCTAGCTGCAGAGTGCGTTCTGGAGAGCCGGAGGTGCCGGCCTTCTGCCCCAGCAGCAGTGTGTGTCCCAGGGAGCTGAATGTGCCGTCCTTCCTCCCCAACGGCAGTGTGTACCCCAGGGAGCCGAAGGTGTAGTCCTTCCTCCCCAGCGGCAGTGTGTGCCCCAGGGAGCTGAAGGTGTTGTCCCTCCTCCCCAATGGCAGTATGAGTCCCAGGGAGCTGAAGGTGCCGTCCTTCCTCCCCAGCGGCAGTGTGTACCCCAGGGAGCTGAAGGTGCCATCCTTCCTCCCCTGCGGCAGTGTGTACCCAAGGGAGCTGAAGGTGCCGTCCTTCCTCCCCAGTGGCAGAGTGCCCTGCAGGGAGCAGAGACCGTCAGTCTCGCACCCCAGCAGCAGGACAAAATAATGAAAGGGGAGACAGCTGGTCCCCCTCTCCACCAGCAGAGAGAGTGTCAGGGAGAGGAGCCTGCTACCCCCTCTCCCCAGCGGCAGTTTACAGTTCAGAGAGAGGAGCTTGTTACACCCTCTCTCCAGCAGCAGCCTAACCCACCAAGGGGAGATGTTACGCCCTCCAACGGTGCAGATGGGACCGTAGTCTCTGTACTTGCAGCACCAGGGGTAAGGACGGTCGGTCCTGTTCCCCAGCCAAAGAGCGGTGTATGAAAAGGGGAGACAGTTGGTCTCCCTCTACCACAACCAGGCTCCAACCAGGCTACTTCTGTGGTAGTGCTGGCACCAGGGCAGAGTACCGCTGGTCTCTGCCCACTCAGCAACCCACCAAGGCAGTCTACCAGCCCCCTGCCCAGCCGTGGTGAGGCACCTGGACATGGACAAAGTTCTCCTCTACCCAGGTGTAGTAACCAGTTATTGTGGGTGGGCTGTACTGCTGTTTCTGTTTTGTGGGTGGGTTGCTGGACTAACCAGGGCACTGACCGGCAGGAGGTCAGATACCCTGTTAGTCTAGTTGGTAAAGGGGAGAAGTGTGGCGAAACCAACCTCGCCACTGTGAACTGGAGAAGCCTAGTTGCCCGCCTGCTCCCTTTGGACTATGGACCAGACTTTAAAAAGGTTTATTTTCCCTGCAGAAAAGCTTATTCGTGCCTTTCTGTCAGGGTGTTAGGTAGATTTTATCTACCGAACAAACTACCGTACGAGGGACCACCTAGGAGCTGGAGTGTGCTGTCAATTGACCGCCCAGAAGCTGCGGTTAACCGCAGCTTAATTGACAAACGCTGGGTGGCCTTTGTTCATCAAACGAACACATAGCGGCGGCCATTTTAACTCCCGAGCGGCCAGCGGTGTTCAGTGCTCAAACTATGGAACTGAAAACGGACGCTTTATTGCGCGAACACCGCTGAGCCGCCAGCCTCCTTAATGGAACCGACTGGCTATTCATTCGGTAGTTTGACCATATGAACAGCCTCACCCCAGATAGCCATGCCATGGAGCCTATTTGTGTAACGAAAGACTATGGGAAAGACTTTGGCTCCATGGCGATTGAACTGTATGTATATGATCTGAGCGCCATTCAGTAATAATGTGCGCTCAGATACAAGCTATCTGGGGATATGTAGAATGTATATGTTTTATGTCCTAAATGTATCAGTAGGTAATTTTATGTCTTTTACTGTATTTTGTCTGCCATGTATGTAATGGAGTTTGCCTCTGTCCTAGGAGATAATTTAATTTCTTCCCCAATTATCTCCAGGCCAGAGGGGAGGGATTGGGAGGCCTTGTGGGTAACTCCTGTGTGATTGGTTTATTATGTAATTGTTGTAAATCCCTCCCTTGCATGGGAGAATCCTTTATAAGACAGTTGTGTGAATAAATCAGTGTTGTTCCTGCTTAACCCTCATTCTTGGGGGGAATTTGGCTGTATGCCGATTGCCAGGGTGTCTCACAGAGACAGGAGACGTATCTGTAATATTGTTAAGCAAGCAAAGCAGGAAGGGGAATTGGATGTACTTGTCCATTTAGGGACAAATGACTTGTCTTGCAATGAGGTTTCAGAGGTTAAGGAAGTTTTTAGTGTTTTTGCCAATGATATACGGCAGGTTGCTTCCACACTGTCATTCTCTGAAGTTCTGCCTGTGCATAACACTCAGAATGACAGGCGGATGCGTATTAGGGACTTTAACTTGTGGCTTGGTGAATGGTGTCGGGAGCAAGGATTTGGCTTTATTGCTCATGGTAGCTCTGTTTGGAATGGAAATAAACTGTACAAAAAAGATGGTTTGCATCTTTCTCAAAAGGGAACAAATGTTCTCAGTGAGCAGTTCAGAGGTTTTGCTAAGATGTATTTAAACTAGGAGGGGGGGGGGGCAAAAGGGTGATAAAACATCAATCCAATTGTCCTCCAAAACAAGGACAGAAGGTGCCTGTAGCAAGTGTGTTAAAAAATGATAAGCTTAGAGTCATGTCTACAAATGCTCGCAGTTTAGGGAATAAGATCCATGAACTTGTGGCAATAATGGCAACTGATAGTGTAGATTTAGTCGCTGTTACTGAGACATGGTATAATGAGAAAAATGACTGGGACATAGCAATACCAGGGTACTCTTTATATAGAAAAGACAGGGAAGGCAAGAAAGGGGGAGGGGTGGCCCTGTATGTGAAGGATAGCATAAAATCTAGTCTTATAAAGGTTAGTGAGACGTACATAGAGTCCATTTGGGTTACGTTAGAATTTGGTAATCACACAGTAATTCGTGTAGGTGTGATTTATAGGCCCCCAGGACAAATTGAAGATTTAGTTAATCTACTAGTTGAAGAAATAGCTAAAATGACAATGAAGGGGGAAGTTATCATCATGGGTGACTTTAATCTTCCTGATGTGAATTGGAAAACAAAAATAGCTACTTGTGCCAGAAGCACACGTATTCTAAACTCCCTACTGGGATTGTCTCTAAAACAAGTCGTTGAGGAGCCAACTCGTAAAGAGGCCATACTAGATTTAGTGTTAACAAATGGAGATTTGGTATCAGATATTACTGTAGGGGAAAGTTTAGGATCCAGTGATCATCAGTCAGTGTGGTTTAATATAAGAACAGTGACTGAGCCACACCACACAAAAACAAAAGTTTTAGACTTTAGAAAAACAGACTTTTCTAAAATTAGAATATGTGTAAAGGAGTCATTATTAGACTGGAGCAACTTAAATGGAGTCCAAAAGAAATGGGATTATTTAAAAGCTGCACTACTGAAGGCAACAGAAAATTGTATTAGGCTTGTCAGTAAAAGCAAAAAATTCAAGAAACCACTGTGGTACTCCGCAGATGTGGCCAAAATAGTAAAAAAACAAAAAGTTAGCATTTAGTAATTATAAAAAAAAAACAGAGTGAGGAAGACAGAATGACCTATAAGATTAGGCAGAAAGAGGCTAAGCAAGTTATAAGAGCTTCCAAATCACACACAGAAGAGAAAATAGCACAGTCAGTAAAAAAGGGGGACAAAACTTTTTTTAGATACATAAATGAGAAAAGAAAAGTAATACAAGGTTTAGTTAGATTAAAAACAAAAGAAGGAAGGTATGTAGATGAGGATAAAGGTCTAGCTGACTGCCTCAATGAATATTTTTGTTCGGTATTTACAGCTGAAAATGAAGGAAAGGGACCTCTGTTAAAAAAAAAGGATAAATGAGTCATTTATTACACGTGAGTTTACAGAGGAAGAGGTTCTATTTCAACTGTCAAAAGTAAAGACAAATAAGTCAATGGGACCTGATGGAATACACCCAAAGTTATTAAAAGAGCTTAGTGGTGTACTAGCAAAACCATTAACAGATTTATTTAACCAATCATTGTTAACAGGAGTAGTCCCAGAAGATTGGAAGTTAGCGAATGTTGTGCCCATTCACAAGAAAGGTAATAGGGAGGAGTCGGGCAACTATAGGCCAGTAAGCCTTACTTCAGTAGTGGGGAAAGTGATGGAAACCATGTTAAAGGATAGGATTGTTGAACATCTAAAAACACATGGATTTCAAGATCAGAGACAACATGGGTTTACTTCAGGGAGATCATGCCAAACTAATCTTATTGATTTTTTTGATTGGGTAACTAAAATTATAGATCAGGGTGGTGCAGTAGACATTGCTTACCTAGATTTCAGTAAGGCTTTTGACACTGTTGCACATAGAAGGCTTATCAATAAACTGCAATCTTTTGGATTTCAATATTGTTGAATGGGTAAGGCAGTGGCTGAGTGACAGGCAACAGAGGGTTGTAGTCAATGGAGTATATTCAAAGCTTGGGCTTGTCACCAGTGGGGTACCTCAGGGATCTGTACTTGGACCCATTCTCTTTAATATTTGTATTAGTGATATTGCAGAAGGTCTTGATGGTAAGGTGTGTCTTTTTGCGGATGATACTAAGATATGTAACAGGGTTGATGTTCCAGGAGGGATAAGCCAAATGGCAAATGATTTAGGTAAACTAGAAAAATGGTCAGAGTTGTGGCAACTGACATTTAATGTGGATAAGTGCAAGATAATGCATCTTGGACGTAAAAACCCAAGGGCAGAGTACAGAATATTTGATAGAGTCCTAACCTCAACATCTGAGGAAAGGGATTTAGGGGTGATTATTTCTGAGGACTTAAAGGTAGGCAGACAATGTAATAGAGCAGCAGGAAATGCTAGCAGAATGCTTGGTTGTATAGGGAGAGGTATTAGCAGTAGAAAGAGGGAAGTGCTCATGCCATTGTACAGAACACTGGTGAGACCTCACTTGGAGTACTGTACACAGTACTGGAGACCATATCTTCAGAAGGATATTGATACCTTAGAGAGAGTTCAAAGAAGGGCTACTAAACTGGTTCATGGATTGCAGGATAAAACTTACCAGGAAAGGTTAAAGGATCTTAACATGTATAGCTTGGTGGAAAGACGAGACAGGGGGGATATGATAGAAACATTTAAAAACATAAAGGGAATCAACACAGTAAAGGAGGAGACTATATTTAAAAGAAGAAAAACTACCACAACAAGAGGACATAGTCTTAAATTAGAGGGACAAAGGTTTAAAAATAATATCAGGAAGTATTACTTTACTGAGAGGGTAGTGGATGCATGGAATAGCCTTCCAGCTGAAGTGGTAGAGGTTAACACAGTAAAGGAGTTTAAGCATGCGTGGGATAGGCATAAGGCTATCCTAACTATAAGATAATGCCAGGGACTAATGAAAGTATTTAGAAAACTGGGCAGACTAGATGGGCCGAATGGTTCTTATCTGCCGTCACATTCTATGTTTCTATGTTTCTATGTAAGCTGTTCGTATTGCTTTTCCTGTTCGGCTGCTTCCAGGGTTCGTGTGTCTCTTGTTCGGGAGTTGGTGAATACGTGCAGTTTGCAGTTCGGGAGATTGGTGATTGCAGTAGCTGCTGGTCTATCTGGGAAGGGGATTATCGCCTAAACGTTTTTTATCCTCTTGTGAGCGAAACGGTCCGTTACAATTTATGTGAGATAACATTAAGTGGTCTTTCTATGCAAGAACACTTAATAATAATAATAAATATGTGAGATAACATTAAGTGGTCTTGCTATTCAAGAACACTTAATAACAAGTAGGTTAGTAGGGTTGTGTATGAAAAAAGCTTGTCAAGGAATGTAGGGGAATGGTTACATGGTGCGCAATAGATTGTCATGCGCTAAACCACGTGATCGTCCATAGGGGATTGTGGGGAGAGTATGCTGCACTGGAATGGTTTAGGAACGCCTTTCGGCTGGTTCACACCTTGTGTTGTCTCAGAGCCGGGCAGAGTCTCCCATTGAGGGTGTGCACTTAAAGATAGACAATATAATGGTTAGGAGGGAGTATGGGTGGTCCGTGGGATGGACGCAATAGTCGCCTGCATCCCACGGCAGTGCATATTGGGAAATTAAGTCCCTAGGTAATCCGTACTGGAAGTGAATGAGAAGTTAAAAGAAACATTTATATTTTACAATAAAGTTGCCAAAATACATATATATTGAGAAACATACATATCAATAAGGACATATAAGCATGTTAGAAAAAACAGTGGTGACTAATAAATCCTCTAGTGCATGGGTCCTCAAACTCCAGCCCCCCAGATGTTGCTGAACTACAACTCCAATGATTCTCTGGCTATCTATGTAATTCAAAGAATCATGGAAGTTGTAGTTAAGCAACATCTGGGGGGCCCGAGTTTGAGATACCATGTTCTAGCGTATTGAATATGGGGAGATACAAAATTGCATTAAGTAACTGTGATATGAGGATAATAATCCTTTTATATGTAGGAAAGTGGAACAAACCATTTTGTTAAAGATGTAGCCTACCTTATTGTGACGAGACCAATCTCGCCACTGTGCATTGGAGGAGCCTGGTTGCCCGCCTGCTGCCTTTAGACTATGGCCCCATGTTGAAACGCTTGATTTTCCCCTGCAAAGACACGAAAACCGGGTCATTCGGTACTTGCCCTATTTGAACAGTGATACCCCAGATTGCTATGCCATGGAGCTAATTCGTATAACGAAAGACTATGTGAAAGACTTTGGCTCCATGGCAATTGAACTGTATGTATGTGATCTGAGCGCCATTCAGTAATAATGTGCTCTCAGATCTAAGCTATCTGGGGATATCTTGAATGTACCTGTTTTATGCAATAACTGGACAGTTATATATTTTTATGTATTTTATTGTCTTTTGCTACTATGTGTTCAATGGAGTTTTGCCTCTGTCCTTGGGGATAATTGAGTTACTTCCCAATTATCTCCAGGGTAGAAGACTCTGTGGAACTGGTTTTGGGCAGAAAAGCCATGCTTCATTTGGTCACAAAGGACTACGATCTATCTTTTGAACCACTGGACAAATGTATGTTTGTATTTGGAGTATGCTGATTCAGAAAATGTAAGTTTTATGTGAATGTGACGCATACTTTTAAAGTTATGAATAATGTGGAAAAACTATATTTCTCTGCCTGTGATAATTACATTACCCATTGTATAAGGTAATTGTATCACAGGCAGAGGGGAGGATTTTGTGTGGGGGTGTCTGAGTGTAGTGTATGTGTTTATTGGTTGTTTTCCAAAACCCTGTGGGTGGTACTAATGTGTATATAAGAACAATAAACCCACAGCTCTGTCTGTTCCTGCTTGACCCTCAAAACGGAGCCTTGTCTCATTCTTGGGGGGATTTAGTGTATGCTGTTCCAGTTTGACTGCTAGGAGTGTAAACCTATTCGTATGGTTTTTCCTATTAAGCTGTTTACAGCATTCATATGTTTGAGAGCATTCATATGCTTCCCCGGATTGGTGTCTACAGTAGCTGTGCCTGTGTCTCTGGAAGGGAAAGATCTACTAAATGGCGGTTTAACCCTTAAATGCCTGGGGGTGCCGTTACACTTATGAAACCAGAACAGATGTTATCTTCTTTTTTATGTTTGTATCAATAGATATTAAGTGGTAGGTCAGATTCCCATCTTGGGTAAAAAGGATGTAAAAATCATAAAAAGTTGATTTGATTAATTTTGAAAGGAGAGAAATGCATTAGAAAAAAACATGTGAAAAAAGCATATATGGGACAAAAAAAAATACAAATAAAAAGAGATATATAGAAAATAAGAGTAAAAAATAAAAATAGATCAAAAATGAAATAAAAAATAAAAAATCAATATAAAAATAAGAATAAAAATAAGTGTAACAATAAAAATAAAAATAAAGGTAAAAATCAGGGGGGAGGAAGGATGACGTAGTCACGCACGTTACATCCTGCTGTTGATGGGGGAGAAGCCCGCCGAAATGAACTGCGAGCAGTGCAGAGCAGTAAACGCCGTAAGCTTTGCATAAATCACTTCGAGAGGAAACTGTTTACTGGCAAAATAGGAGCTGCTGAGGACTGGCGACATGCGAGAGATGCCGTCGTATTGTTTATGCTGATTGAACAGAAAGTGTTGACACAGACGGAGGAGATCAAAGATTATAGAGGTCGTAGAAGCCGAGTGAAAAAAAGGAAAAGAAAAAAGAGAGAAAGGTAAAGATCAGTAAAAGCATTAATCCGACACAGACATTTGAGGTCTGGAGGTCTGGTGATACAGCGAAGCTGGGTGAGATCTAGTCTATTAACACGTGTCTGCTCTGAAGGGAACCAAGCGGAATTGGAATTATGTTGTTCTCCTATTGAGAGAGAAGAGGAAGGGGAAGGAGGGAAGGAAAAGGAGAAAAGGGAATATAAAAAGTTGTTAGTAAATGCTACCAATTACTTGTCTCTGCCAGATATCTGCTTTACTCTGCATTTGAACACTTTTCTTTTTCATTTTTTGTGCTTTAAAGAGACAATACACCATTTTCTCTCTACCATCTAGGAAAAAAGAAACATTTTGAAATTTAAATATTGGAGCTATACTATAGAGGACTATCTTTGAATAAACCAAAAATTCTTAATTAATATACAGGCTCTGAAAAAGAAATTGCCCAGTATAGGTAGTCATTTGAAATCTGCGAACAATCCCAGTGAATCTGGGTGAGACATAGCAGATAATATATTACAATCCATATTCTTAAGGGAGATCTCAACGGAGTATACCGTCTTACCGGAAGAAAGAGGAAGTAAGGGGGAAAAAAGTGGAAACATTTTTACTATCGAGTACTGTCTGCTGTTAATTGTATTGTTTTTACATTTTATCTCAACTGAATACTTATTTAATCTTTAGTCTCACTTTTAAAAAGGGACTACACTCCTTGACATTTAAATCATGTTTCTGGGCTAAAACAGAGAAAGTTTTCTTTGAATAAATACCAGACTCCTGAGCAAAACATAAGCCTCAAACAGAGGATAAAAAGAGGAGAGGAGCAAAAGGGAAAAGAAAAAATAAAAGAAAGGAGTTAACCTTCTAGAATAAAATAAAATAAAAAAAAAAGGCATAAGGAAAGGAGGGAAGGATAAAGGAAAGAAAACAAGATGTGAACTAGAATAAATCAAGAGCCAAAGTTCTCTTCCAGTAAAGACAAAGAGAATGAGAGGGATAAGGGAGAGAAAAAGGAAATTAAAGAGAGAAGATTATCTATTTTTTTCTCATCTCAAACCGGAAAATCAATATCAGAAGTATCCTCAAAAGAAGTTAGTCCTAACAGCAAGGAGAGAGACGTAACTCAGATGGAGACTGTAAAAAGTGATAGACACCCCAGTGATAGATAACACCAGACTTCCTCAAAAGCGGTTTTGAGCAACAATTACTTGCTATAAGAGATTATGAATAATAATTCTGAATTAAAAAAGGAGATAAAAGAAATTGGACAAAACATCAGACTGGTTGAAGATAAATTGGAACATATTTGATCACAGAACAGCAAGAAAAACAGGGGAAACTTCAACAGAAAATTCAAGAATTAGAGTCACAGATCATAAATATGGGAGATCGCTCTAGACGAAAGAACCTGAGGATAAGAAACATATCAGAAGACATAAGTCAAGAAAAAATGGAAGATTTCCTAAAATCATATTTTGTGGAATTAGGAATCCAGATGGATGATAAATACAAATTCCTGGAAAGACATCACAGAATCCAGAAACCAAGCAATTTGTCAAAGGAAATCCCAAGAGATGTAATGGTTTGTTGTAACTCCTATATTTCTAAGGAGGAAATTAGAAAAGCATCAAGGCAAAACAGTAAGAAAGAAGAATTTAAAGACATCAAGGTGTTCCCAGACCTATCATATGAAACAAGGGAAAAAAAGATGTTCCTATGCTCCAGTGACTGAGACACTAAGGAAAAATAATGTCAAATACTACTGAGGTTTCCCTTCGAGACTTATAGTGGTTCATGAAGCAAAAACTGTATTCTTTGATAATGTAACTGTGACGAGACCAATCTCGCCACATTGCATTGGAGGAGCCTGGTTGCCCGCCTGTTGCCTCTGGACTATGGCCCTGGGAGATTGGGCCCTTTAAAAACAGTATTCGGCCATAAAAGAGTGTATGTCACTCATTGTGGCCCTTTAAATACTGTGGGGAAGGATTGGCACTTTTTATATGACACTTCGGATGCAGCCGAAGTGCTGAAGTTGCCGAAGTCGTTGAAGTTGTCGAAGTGGCCGCCATTCGACAAAGGAACACGTGGCGGCGGCCATTTTAATTTAGTCGAACGCGGTCAGCGGTGTAAGCTAAAGAATCTATGGAACTAAAATCACCTGCGCAAATACACAAACACCGGTGACCCTTACCGTCGACGACAATTCGACACTTCGGTTAAAGTCGAAGTACGTTTATCACGGTTCTCACCGCAACATCCAGACGGCCAGACGAGGTCGCCCCAGAAGTGCCCGATGAGGGACTTGAACTCTGCAATCCTGGACCTGCTCTCTTGCATCTGAGCCACTATACAGCTCTAGAAATTGCCTGAAGTATAATCTTGCCTTGTATCCAGCACTGGGGGCTGGACGTTATTCTGTGGCTGCTCCAACATTCTCAGCACACCTGTGGCTAATCACCAATCAGCCAGGTATAAGACCAATCAGCCAGGTATAAGACCCTCCCTGAGGGCAGTGTCAGTTCATTGACTCTGGTTCAAGTATTGCTGTTTCGTGTTCCAGTGTGCTCCTGACCTTGGATTGTTATTTCGTTGTACCCTGACTTCTGGCATCCTCTGACCTCGGCTCTCTACTCACTTATCCGAACTTCTGGCACTCACTGACCTCTGGCTTACCCACGACTATTCTCCTGGTTTATCCGTTTCTGTACTGCGACTTGGAGTATTAACCTGCACAGCCCCCGTGCACAGACTCACAGGCCAGGGGTGAGTTCTTACCTGACCACCTTGGCCTTTGTTTAATTGCAAGGGTGAGCATATATCTGCGCTACAGACTCCCAACCAAGGTAAGCCGTTACAACGTTCGACAATTCGAGCACAGTGTGCTATTTGCACGAACGGTCCCGGCCATTTTTCTGCAGGAAATTGACCGACCGCACAGCCCAAATCTATTGAACTGCCATAAAGGACTTCCGTCTATCTTTTTATCCACTGGAGGGATTGATATGATTTTTGAGAGTGTTTATGTTTAAAATATGCTGTGTTCAAATATGTAATTTTAATGGAGATTAGATGTATGGTTTTAAAGTTACAGGGTATGTGTAAAAACTGTATTTGTACTGTCTGTGATAATTATGTTAAACCATTGTGTTTTCTGTAATGTACGTGTATGATTTTGTAACACTCTGTGGGTGGTCCTATCTAAGGGAAAACCGTCATGAAAGAAGGTTCTTTTGGTGCCAATAAACAGACCACTGCTTGACCTTCAACACGGAGCTCTGTCTCGTCTTTGGGGGGATTTACTGTATGCTGCTAGAGACTGATTGCCAGGAGTGTAAGCCGCTTGGATGCTTTTCCTGTTCGTCTGCTAGCAGCTATTCGTGAGGTTCCAGTTCGGGAGTTTGGAGTGCTATTTTGTATGCAGTCCGGGAGTTTGGAGCATTCCCTTGTATTCAGTTTGGGAATTTGGTGTTCTGCAGTAGCTGTGCCTGTATCTCTGGAAGGGGAAGATCTACTAAACGGCGGTTTACCCCTTTAATGTCTGAGGGTGCCGTTACAATTGGTGGCAAGCGACGGGATCGTTCCTACAGCAAGAAGGACAGCTACAGGAGACACCATTTCTTTGGATTTTACAATTTGAGGGCAACGCATGTCCCAGTACAGTGACCCTGACAGCACCAGGATGGAATCAGCAGTGGAATACAGATACTCTCTGAGAGAGTATGACCGTATGGTGTGATTCCGGCTAAGCTTCTTCAGACCCGATCCACTGGAGAGATCTGAGCGGTTCGTGAGGAACTCAGTGTTCACAATTCTGCTAGACATGGCAGAGAGAGAGGGCCAGCTGGCACGTTGGGAGGAACTCCAGCGGCAGGTACAGTTACGGGAAGAGGAGAGCACAGTCTCCATTCCCCAGCGGCAGTGCGGCATGCAGGGAATTGGGAGCACAGTCTCCATTCCCCAGTGGCAGTGTGATATGCAGGGAATTGGGAGCCAAGTCTCCATTCCTCAGCGGCCGTGTGATTTATTGGGAAATGGGAGCCCAGTCTCCATTCCCCAGCGGCAGAGTGAGTTAAAGGGAATTGGGAGCCCAGTCTCCATTCCCCAGCGGCCGTGTGATTTATTTGGAATTGGGAGCCCAGTCTCCATTCCCCAGCGGCAGGCTGAGTTACAGGGTACAGAGATAGTTGCTCCTGTCCCCCAGCAGCAAAGTGAAGTGCAGGGAATTGGGAGCCCAGTCTCCATTCCCCAGAGGCAGGCTGAGTTACAGAGGGCAGAGATAGTTGGTCCTGGCCCCCAGCATCAGAGTGAATTGCAGGGAATTGGGAGCCCAGTCACCATTCCCCAGTGGGAGATACAGCAGTGTCACGTTCACAGTAAATGATGTGGAACACAACTGCAGATTTCTTAGGACTTTGATCTTTTATTAAGACACTTAGATGGAACTGAGACTTCAGTTCCAGAATTACAGTTACTGTTTCTTTAAATAATAAACGGTTTGTTTCATTTAGCATTGACAAGGTTCAGAATTCATTAGAGTCCGTTATTCTTGTTAACAGTTCAAATTATAAGAGATTATATACATTGGAATTATCAGTAGCAAGAATGGTGCAGCAAAACTTAAATAGTACTTGTTTTGAGGGATGCTGTAGCAGGCTTGCTGGACAACTTGATAGCAGACTTTAGTATGAAGAAATAAGATTATCTGTAGCAAGACAGGTACAGCTGAACTTGAATAATACTTGATTTGAGGAAAGCTGTAGCAGGCTTGCTGGAGAACTTGATAGCAGACTTTAGTATGAAGAAATAAGATTATCTGTAGCAAGACAGGTACAGCTGAACTTGAATAATACTTGATTTGAGGAAAGCTGTAGCAGGCTTGCTGGACAACTTGATAGCAGACTTTAGTATGAAGAAATAAGATTATCTGTAGCAAGACAGGTACAGCTGAACTTGAATAATACTTGATTTGAGGAAAGCTGTAGCAGGCTTGCTGGAGAACTTGATAGCAGACTTTAGTATGAAGAAATAAGATTATCTGTAGCAAGACAGGTACAGCTGAACTTGAATAATACTTGATTTGAGGAAAGCTGTAGCAGGCTTGCTGGAGAACTTGATAGCAGACTTTAGTATGAAGAAATAAGATTATCTGTAGCAAGACAGGTACAGCTGAACTTGAATAATACTTGATTTGAGGAAAGCTGTAGCAGGCTTGCTGGAGAACTTGATAGCAGACTTTAGTAAGTTGAAATAAAGCTTAAGCATTATTAGCTCTTAACTCAGAGACTGTAAGTTACTTAACTTCTAGAAGTAGAGGGCTTGTGTGCCCAGCTCTCCTCCGAGGCGGTTGCTTCAGTGAATGGTTGCCGAGAGTGCTGGTATCTTTCTCTGATGAGGAGAGATGTTGGGGACTTGAATATTCCTCCGGTCCGGTCTAGTAGCGAGTGGTCGTCTCAGCGAGGTATGTGAGCCGGTGAGTTTGGCGCGGTACGCGTTTCAATAATCCAGCATCTATCAGCTGGTGCGGTCGCATTAAATAGCAGACCGCGGCAATGGGGGTGTGGCTAAGCTCCGTCAAACCCGGAAGCATGAGGAGACATCTGGAGGCTTAATGCCTGACAAGCAGGGAATTGGGAGCCCAGTCTCCATTCCCCAGTGGGAGATACAGCAGGGAATTGGGAGCCCAGTCTCCATTCCCCAGCGGCAGATTTTCCTACAGGGAATAGAGAACCCAGTCTCCTTTCCCCAGCAGCAGGACTCTGTATTGGGAGTGGAGACAGTCGGTCTCCCTCCCTCGCGGCTGGAAGTATATATGGGAGAGGATTTTGTTACCCCCTCTCCCCAGCGGCAGCTTAATATACCAGGGGGAGACAGTAAGCCCCACAACCGTGCAGATGGGACCGTGGTCTCTGCACTTACAGCACAGGGGGTAGGGACAGTCTGCCCCCCCCACGACAGGGCTGTTTAGCCAAAGGAGAGATAGTCGGTCTCCCCCTCCAGCAGCAGAGCTGTGTATCTAAAGGGGAGACAGTCGGTCTCCCCCTCCCACAACCAGGCTCCAACCAGGCTACTTCCACGGTAGCGATGGCACCCGAGCAGAGTACCACTGGTCTCTGCCCACTCAGCAACCCACCAAGGCAACCTACCAGTCCCCCGCACAGATGTGGTGAGGCACCTGGACATGGACAAAGTTCTCCTCTACCCAGGTGTAGTAACCATATATTGTGGGTGGGCTGTACTGCTGATTGTGTTTTGTAGGTGGGTTGCTGGACTAACAAGGGCACTGACCGACAGGAGGTCAGGTACCCTGTTAGTCTGTTTGGAAAAGGGGAGAGATGTGACAAGACCAATCTCGCCACATTGCATTGGAGGAGCCTGGTTGCCCGCCTGTTGCCTCTGGACTATGGCCCTGGGAGATTGGGCCCTTTAAAAACAGTATTCGGCCATACAAGAGTGTATGTCACTCATTCTGGCCCTTTAAATACTGTGGGGAAGGATTGGCATTTTTTATATGGCACTTCAGATGCAGCCGAAGTTGCTGAAGTCGTCGAAGTGGCCGCCATTCGACAAAGGAACACGTGGTGGCGGCCATTTTAATTTAGTCGAACGCGGTCAGCGGTGTAAGCTAAAGAATCTATGGAACTAAAATCGGCTGCGCAAATACACGAGCACCGCTGACCCTTACCATCGCCTCCACTTCGACACTTCGGTTAAAGTACGTTCGACAATTCTAACCTCCTGTTACAGTGTGCTATTTGCACGAACGGTCCCGTTTGTGCATTCTGCAGGATATTGACCGACCGCACAGCCCAAATTTATGGAACTGTTTTGGGTAGGAAAATGTGCTTGCGGTCGGTCATAAAGGACTTCCGTCTATCTTTTTATCCACTGGAGGGATTGGTATGATTTTTGAGAGTGCTTGTTTAAAATATGCTGTGTTCAAATATGTAATTTTTATGGAGATTGGATGTATGGTTTTAAAGTTACAGGGTATGTGTAAAAACTGTATTTTTACTGTCTGTGATAATTATGTTAAACCATTGTGTAACATAATTATATCACAGGCAGAGGGGAGGATTTTGTGTGTAATTGCTGGGAGTGTTTTCTGTAATGTACGTGTATGATTGGTTGTTTTGTAACACCCTGTGGGTGGTCCTATCTAAGGGAAACCGTCATAAAATAAGGTTCTTTTGGTGCCAATAAACAGACCACTGCTTGACCCTCAACACGGAGCTCTGTCTCGTCTTTGGGGGGATTTACTGTATGCTGCTAGGGACTGATTGCCAGGAGTGTAAGCCGCTTGGATGCTTTTCATGTTCGTCTGCTAGCAGCTATTCGGGAGTTTCCAGTTCTGGAGTTTGGAGTGCTATTTTGTATGCAGTTCTGGAGTTTGGAGCATTCCCTTGTATTCAGTTTTGGAATTTGCCGGTATCTCTGGAAGGGGAAGATCTACTAAACGGCGGTTTAACCCTTTTATGCCTGGGGGTGCGATTACAGTAACCTCAAGAGAGGACATTAAAATGAGACGAGGGAAAAATGTAATATGTATCAATTAAGAGTGAGGGAATATATACTGACAAAAGTTATAAGAATCACACAATGGAGTTTTTGTGCAGATGAATTACTCAATTATAATATTGAATATGTTGACAGTGGGGAAATATTAAGGTAAAGGGAGAGAGAGAGAGGTTAAATGGATGATTGAGGGTAGACGATTGATTAATCGACTAATTGGAAACGTCTAATTTTTAAAGGGGGGAAAGTAGAGAGAATGGGGGGAAAATTGATGTGAATACTATATGCTTAGTTTTGATAAATAGAGAATTGAATAGATAATAGATATAAAAATGGACATAGAAGGAATAAAGAGATTAAATGCACTTAGATGATCTAAGGTTTTTGGAAACATGAGGGATTTTTTAGAAATTTATTGATTTTTTTTTTTTAGAATTCACTTACAATCTTTCTTGGTGATCTTGCCGCTGTTTTTTTCTTTCTTCTCACAATATGTTAGTCTAACTATTTTAGTAGAATAAGAAAATTTCATACGAAAACACTTGTAAATATTTGAGAGATGGGGGTAGGAGGGGAGGAAATCCAACACTATATAATTATATAAAAAGGAAAGATAATATATAACACTTCTTATAAAATAATATCCTTTGAAGTAAAGGAA
This sequence comes from Pelobates fuscus, assembly GCF_036172605.1. Classification (NCBI taxonomy): domain Eukaryota; kingdom Metazoa; phylum Chordata; class Amphibia; order Anura; family Pelobatidae; genus Pelobates; species Pelobates fuscus. The sequence goes on along the minus strand of NC_086319.1, from coordinate 134,910,617 downwards.
ACAATAGTTAACACTTAGATAATATAATGAGTTTAATAAATTTGCACAATAATTAACTGTTAAACAAGGATGAGAAAGGGGTGATTCTTTTCTTTTTTCTTTTATTTATTTAAAAAAAAATTCTTCACAATAAGTGTGATCAACTTGCGAAATAGTAATTTGTTTGACACTAAATTAAGGAATTACATACCGTATTTTTCGCTCCATAAGACGCACTTTTTTTCCCCTCAAAAGTGAGGGGAAATGTCTGTGCGTCTTATGGAGCGAATGTGAAGGTTTACTTACCTGTCTTGTAGCGTGGGCCGGCTTCACAGCGCGCACCGCGGTACAGGAACTTCAATTTCAGGTTCCGTCTTCCGGCGGGACTGAAAGGAAGTGCGCTCCCAGTGTGCACACTTCCTTTCAGTCCCGCCGGAAACCGGAACCTGAAATTGAAGTTCCTGTACCGCGGTGCGCGCTGTGCTGCTGGCCCACGCTACAAGACAGGTAAGTAATTATGGGACAAGGGGAGGGGTGAGGGGGTGCACTATGGGACAAGGAGAGGGGAACACTATGGTAGGAGGGTAGGGGGAGAACACTATGGTAGGAGGGTAGGGGGAGAACACTATGGTAGGAGGGTAGGGGGAGAACACTATGGTAGGAGGGTGGGGGAGAACACTATGGTAGGAGGGTAGGGGGAGAACACTATGGGAGGAGGGGAGGGGGAGAACACTATGGGAGGAGGGGAGGGGGAGAACACTATGGGAGGAGGGTAGGGGGAGAACACTATAGACGGAGGGTAGGGAGAGAACACTATAGGAGGAGGGTAGGGAGAGAACACTATGGGAGGAGGGGAGGGAGAGAACACTATGGGAGGAGGGGAGGGAGAGAACACTATGGGAGGAGGGGAGGGAGAGAACACTATGGGAGGAGGGGAGGGAGAGAACACTATGGGAGGAGGGGAGGGAGAGAACACTATGGGAGGAGGGGAGGGAGAGAACACTATGGGAGGAGGGGAGGGAGAGAACACTATGGGAGGAGGGGAGGGGAGAACACTATGGGAGGAGGGGAGGGGAGGGGAGAACACTATGGGAGGAGGGGAGGGGAGGGGGGAACACTATGGGATGTGAACACTATTGGACAAGGGGATGGGGTTAAAGAACACTATGGAAAAGGGGAGGAGGGGTTAAAAAACACTATGTGTCACAGGAGATCAGGGGATTACAAATCACTATGGGATAGGGGAGGGGGGTTAAAGATCATTATGGGACAGGAGAGGGGAGTGGGTGGTAAGGAACACTATTGGACAGGGGAGAAAAAAAAATATTCTGAACAAACTTTCCCATAATAAAAAACACTATGGGATAGTTTGTTCAAAATATTTTTTTTCTGGGTTTCCTCCTCTAAAAACTAGGTGCGTCTTATGGTGTGGTGCGTCTTATGGAGCGAAAAATACGGTATATACATAAATGGAAATCAGAGTTGGTGCAAAGGGGGAAGAAAATAGTCACAATAAAAGCTATATTTAATAAAGATAATACACAGTACTTATTATAAAATAGTTCATTCTGAAGTTAAGAAAAAAATCCTAGCATACAAATAGATAAGTTAATAAAGCTGCACAATATATATAACGTAGAAATAACTTCTTTCTTTCCCTTACCCTCTCTCTCTCTCCCCTCTCATATCCCTACTCGTTACATTGTGATATCCTCTTCTGAATTTTGTTATACTGCGTCTGAGGTGAGGCTTAATCCCCATATAACTCCAATATCAGATGGAGTTTGGATGCCACACCAAAGGGAATAGGTTGTGGAATCCTGTCCCCAACAAAGGGGGTTGGAGACGGGATGTCTCATGTATTTTCTACATGAGGGTTTATGGTTTTTATCATGTTAAGTATGTTGTTATTTTTCTTTTTTTTCAGTTGTGTTGACTGTGCCGAGACTTTGTCCTATTCCACTACTCTCTCCCAATGGTTAAAGTTTTGACACTTAATGTACAGGGCTTTGGACTCCGAGAAAGCCATTGATAGGGTCAGGTAGGACTTCATGATAGCATCTATGAAGGCTTTTGGTTTTGGTGGATGGCTAATGGATGCTGTTATGGCCTTATATTCCTACCCAAGTGCTAGAACTATAGGGAGAGGTATAATATCTGACTGGTTTAAAATAAGCAACGGGACGGGACAGGGATGTCCTCTCTCGCCGCTGCTTTATTTGTTATATATCGAACCTCTAGCCTGTGAAATTAGGGAAAACCTAAAGATTAAAGGAGTTAGAATAGGTCAAGAAGACGATGTCCTAATCACAATTACAGATCCCGTATCATCATTGGATGAATTGATGAAAGTCATAACCGAATTTGGAAATTACTCTAATCTCAAATTGAATGTAGATAAAACAACTATATTAGCAAAAAAGTAAGGAAGATAGAGGGAAGATTGGGAATAAATATGACTTTGCTTGGGCTAAGAAACATTTGCAATATCTAGGTATTAAAATAACAAGTAAACCAAATAAAATTATAGAGAATAATATTCTCCATATGATGAGACAAATAAATAAACAACTTAAAGACTTAAGAACTGCAGAGATATCATTGATTGGGAGAATAAATGTTGTAAAATCATACTTAATGCCTAAATGGAGCTATATATTCCGCATGATACCTCTTAAAATTCCAAAACCATAGCTTATAATGATACAGACAACTTTTGAGAAGTTACCGTATATACTCGAGTATAAGCCGAGTTTTTTAGCACATTTTTTGTGCTAAAAAACCCCAACTCGGCTTATACTCGAGTCAATAGTCTGTATTATGGCAATTTACATTGCCATAATACAGACTGGGGCTGTGGGGGCTGTAAGAGAGTTTACTTACCTCTCCTGCAGCTCCTGTCAGCTTCCTCCTCCTCCGCGCCGTCCGTTCAGCACCTCGGTCAGCTCCCAGTGTAAGTCTCGCGAGAGCCGCGGCTCTCGCGAGACTTACACTGGGAGCTGCACGGACGGCGCGGAGGAGGAGAGAGCTGACAGGAGCTGCAGGAGAGGTAAGTAAACTCTCTTACAGCCCCCACAGCCCCCCACTGAACTGCCAATGCTGGACCACCAGGGAAGGAGAGCCCCCCTCCCTGCCATGTATCAAGCAGGGAGGGGGGACGAAAAAAAAATAATTAGTAGTAATAAAAAAAAGAAAAATGAAATAATAATAAAAAATAATAAAAAAAATAATTAAATAAATAAAAATAATAAATAATAATAAAAAAAAATGTGCCCATCCCCCACCAAGGCTCTGCAACACACACACACACACACACACACACCACTCATACACACACACTGCACTCATACGCTCACACGCTGCACTCATACGCTCACACGCTGCACTCATACGCTCACACGCTGCATTCATATACACACGCTGCATTCATATACACACGCTGCACTCATACACACGCTGCACTCATACACACGCTGCACTCATACACACGCTGCACTCATACACACACGCTGCACTCATACACTCACTCTGCACTCATACACTCACGCTGCACTCATACACACACACTGCACTCATACACACACACTGCACTCATACACATACACACACACACTGCACTCATACGCTCACACGCTGCACTCATACGCTCACACGCTGCACTCATACGCTCACACGCTGCATTCATATACACACGCTGCATTCATATACACACGCTGCACTCATACACACGCTGCACTCATACACACACGCTGCACTCATACACACACGCTGCACTCATACACACACGCTGCACTCATACACACACGCTGCACTCATACACAAACGCTGCACTCATACACAAACGCTGCACTCATACACACACGCTGCACTCATACACACACGCTGCACTCATACACTCACGCTGCACTCATACACTCACGCTGCACTCATACACTCACGCTGCATTCATACACACACGCTGCACTCATACACACACACTGCATTCATACACTCACACTGTATTCATACACTCACACTGCATTCATACACTCACACTGCATTCATACACTCACACTGCATTCATACACACACACTGCATTCATACACACACACTGCATTCATACACACACACTGCATTCATTATACACACACTGCATTCATTATACACACACTGTAAATAAATATTCAATTAATATTTTTTTTTAGGATCTAATTTTATTTAGAAATTTACCAGTAGCTGCTGCATTTCTCACCCTAGTCTTATACTCGAGTCAATAAGTTTTCCCAGTTTTTGGGGGTAAAATTAGGGGCCTCGGCTTATATTCGGGTCGGCTTATATTTGAGTATATACGGTAATATGGCTGGAAAAAAAAACGAGGGTGAATAAAAAAATATTAAATATGAATTTAAAAAAGGGTTGGCTGGGTGTCCCAGACATTTTAGAGACATATGAGACATGTGCACTGGCTCATTTAATTATATTGTTAAAAGAGAGCTCTGCAGAGGAATCTACAGACTTATTAGCTATATTTTGGAGCCTACAAAAGAGAAATAACATAAATAAAGGCCGAATTATGGATAATTTATTATTGCAGTGGAAAAATTGGAAAAAGAGACTTAAGATACTGGATACTGAAATTATCACGGATATACCTTTCAACATTTTGACAGTCAATATAGAAGATTTAAATGCAAAAACCTGGATGTCTAATGGTATTAATAAAATAGATCAAATAATGCAACAGAATCAAATCATGTCTTTTGAGGACATTAGGCAGTTATTTTCTCTTCCATACAGAGAGAATTTTACATATTTAAGGATAAAGCATTTTTTATATAAACACAGGGTTATAGAATCATTTGAAGGATTACATCTATTCATGAATTTAATTAATTCTAAAAGCAATACAAATTTAGTATCACATTGTGCTAAATTGCATAAATTATATAAATCAAGTCCATTATTCCCAGCCCCTGTTTCATGGGAAAAAAGACTTACAGATTACTAGCACAAGAAATGAGTGGATAAATGCAAATAATGCCATAACTAAGGCTATTCATTGTTTAAATTCAACTGAAAGTCATTATAAGATCATTAATAGATGGCACTATGTCCCCACTAAATTGGCAAAAATGTACCCAGCCTCTTAATATAAGTGTTGGAGATGTGGCTCACTTAGAGCAGACTATGTTCATATCTGGTTGTCTTGCCCAAACTAAAGTCAACTATGGAATAATGTAGCAAAATTCTGTCAAGAGGTGATAAGTGTAGATCTAGATTTTACTTGTAGGTCTTTTGTGCTACATCTGGGTTGGCCTAGAATCTCAAGAAGTAAAAAAGATATAGTGATGTACATTTTAACAGAGACTAAAGCAGCATTAGCGAGATACTGGAAATTATCTGAATCCCCCTCTTGGGATTTGTTAAAATATCAGGTCCTGAACCATTGCAAAATGGAGATTGGAATCCTGAGACAAGATAATTTATACTAATTCTAGAATAGAACAATGGGAGGAATGGGTAAAAATATTATATAAGGAAAACAATTGTATCTATTATTTGATCTTGGCACAGTATGAATATTGGACATTACTGTTAAATACAGGTAGCGAATAATAACTTAACATTTTCCTGAGAAGAACTAAAGATGTTAAACTTACTATGACAAATAACTAATGAATATAGAGACAGATTAGAAAATGTTTTAATAACTTCGCTGGGAAGTACGTTACATTATAGATGATTGTATACTGTAAAAATAAGTATATTCTGTTTTGTTTACTTAGCTTAACAAAGACCTCCAGTAGATGTTGAAATGCTGCTGTTTATAGTGATGTACCGAACTGTCCGCCGGCGAACAGTTCCCGGCGAACTTAGCGTGTTCGCGTTCGCCGCGGCGGGCGGACACATGCGCAGTTCGATCCGCCCCCTATTCGTCATCATTGGGCAAACTTTGACCCTGTGCCTCTCGGTCAGCAGACACATTCCAGCCAATCAGCAGCACTCCCTCCCTTCCACACCCTCCAACCTCCCTCCCAGCATCCATTTTCGATTCATTCTGAAGCTGCATGCTTAGTGAGAGGAGGGAAAGTTTAGCTGCTGTCTTCAAGCGGGTGTGTCAGGCCTACAGTGTGTGCTCTGCAGAACTGTTCAAGTGCACATTGCCAATCATATCTGGTGTCTCTATAGCGTGCTTTTAAAAACAATTTTTTTTTTTCACTGTTATAGATTGAATAGCAGTTACTTGTCTTCAAGCGGGTGTGTCAGGCCTACAGTGTGTGCTCTGCAGAACTGTTCAAGTGCACATTGCCAATCATATCTGGTGTCTCTATAGCGTGCTTTTAAAAACAATTTTTTTTTCACTGTTATAGATTGAATAGCAGTTACTTGTCTTCAAGCGGGTGTGTCAGGCCTACAGTGTGTGCTCTGCAGAACTGTTCAAATGCACATTGCCAATCATATCTGGTGTCTCTATAGCGTGCTTTTAAAACCAAAATTAATTTTTCACTGTTATAGATTGAATAGCAGTTACTTGTCTTCAAGCGGGTGTGTCAGGCCTACAGTGTGTGCTCTGCAGAACTGTTCAAGTGCACATTGCCAATCATATCTGGTGTCTCTATAGCGTGCTTTTACAAAGAAAAAAGGTTTCTAGTGTAAGCTAACAGCAGCCAGTTAGTGTCCTTCAAGCGGCTCTGTCAGTCCTTCCTTCAGCGTGTGCTCTGCAGACCTGTGCCAGCGTGCTTTGACAGTTGCCAATCATATCTGGTGTCTCTATAGCGTGCTTTTACAAAGAAAAAAGGTTTCTAGTGTAAGCTAATAGCAGCCAGTCAGTGTCTTTCAAGCGGCTCTGTCATTCCTTCCTTCAGCGTGTGCTCTGCAGAACTGTTCCAGTGCACATTGCCAATCATATCTGGTGTCTCTATAGCGTGCTTTTAAAACCAAAATTTATTTTTCACTGTTATAGATTGAATAGCAGTTACTTGTCTTCAAGCGGGTGTGTCAGGCCTACAGTGTGTGCTCTGCAGAACTGTTCAAGTGCACATTGCCAATCATATCTGGTGTCTCTATAGCGTGCTTTTACAAAGAAAAAAGGTTTCTAGTGTAAGCTAATAGCAGCCAGTCAGTGTCCTTCAAGCGGCTCTGTCAGTCCTTCCTTCAGCGTGTGCTCTGCAGAACTGTTCCAGTGCACATTGCCAATCATATCTGGTGTCTCTATAGCGTGCTTTTAAAACCAAAATGTATTTTTCACTGTTATAGATTGAATAGCAGTTACTTGTCTTCAAGCGGGTGTGTCAGGCCTACAGTGTGTGCTCTGCAGAACTGTTCAAGTGCACATTGCCAATCATATCTGGTGTCTCTATAGCGTGCTTTTACAAAGAAAAAAGGTTTCTAGTGTAAGCTAACAGCAGCCAGTCAGTGTCCTTCAAGCGGCTCTGTCAGTCCTTCCTTCAGCGTGTGCTCTGCAGACCTGTGCCAGCGTGCTTTGACAGTTGCCAATCATATCTGGTGTCTCTATAGTGTGCTTTTACAAAGAAAAAAGGTTTCTAGTGTAAGCTAATAGCAGCCAGTCAGTGTCCTTCAAGCGGCTCTGTCATTCCTTCCTTCAGCGTGTGCTCTGCAGAACTGTTCCAGTGCACATTGCCAATCATATCTGGTGTCTCTATAGCGTGCTTTTAAAACCAAAATTAATTTTTCACTGTTATAGATTGAATAGCAGTTACTTGTCTTCAAGCGGGTGTGTCAGGCCTACAGTGTGTGCTCTGCAGAACTGTTCAAGTGCACATTGCCAATCATATCTGGTGTCTCTATAGCGTGCTTTTAAAAACACATTTTTTTTTTCACTGTTATAGATTGAATAGCAGTTACTTGTCTTCAAGCCGGTGTGTCAGGCCTACAGTGTGTGCTCTGCAGAACTGTTCAAGTGCACATCGCCAATCATATCTGGTGTCTCTATAGCGTGCTTTTACAAAGAAAAAAGGTTTCTAGTGTAAGCTAATAGCAGCCAGTCAGTGTCCTTCAAGCGGCTCTGTCAGTCCTTCCTTCAGCGTGTGCTCTGCAGAACTGTTCCAGTGCACATTGCCAATCATATCTGGTGTCTCTATAGCGTGCTTTTAAAAACAAATTATTTTTTTCACTGTTATAGATTGAATAGCAGTTACTTGTCTTCAAGCGGGTATGTCAGGCCTACAGTGTGTGCTCTGCAGAACTGTTCAAGTGCACATTGCCAATCATATCTGGTGTCTCTATAGCGTGCTTTTAAAAACAAATTATTTTTTTCACTGTTATAGATTGAATAGCAGTTACTTGTCTTCAAGCGGGTATGTCAGGCCTACAGTGTGTGCTCTGCAGAACTGTTCAAGTGCACATTGCCAATCATATCTGGTGTCTCTATAGCGTGCTTTTAAAAACATTTTTTTTTTTTCACTGTTATAGATTGAATAGCAGTTACTTGTCTTCAAGCGGGTGTGTCAGGCCTACAGTGTGTGCTCTGCAGAACTGTTCAAGTGCACATTGCCAATCATATCTGGTGTCTCTATAGCGTGCTTTTACAAAGAAAAAAGGTTTCTAGTGTAAGCTAATAGCAGCCAGTCAGTGTCCTTCAAGCGGCTCTGTCAGTCCTTCCTTCAGCGTGTGCTCTGCAGAACTGTTCCAGTGCACATTGCCAATCATATCTGGTGTCTCTATAGCGTGCTTTTAAAACCAAAATGTATTTTTCACTGTTATAGATTGAATAGCAGTTACTTGTCTTCAAGCGGGTGTGTCAGGCCTACAGTGTGTGCTCTGCAGAACTGTTCAAGTGCACATTGCCAATCATATCTGGTGTCTCTATAGCGTGCTTTTACAAAGAAAAAAGGTTTCTAGTGTAAGCTAACAGCAGCCAGTCAGTGTCCTTCAAGCGGCTCTGTCAGTCCTTCCTTCAGCGTGTGCTCTGCAGACCTGTGCCAGCGTGCTTTGACAGTTGCCAATCATATCTGGTGTCTCTATAGCGTGCTTTTACAAAGAAAAAAGGTTTCTAGTGTAAGCTAATAGCAGCCAGTCAGTGTCCTTCAAGCGGCTCTGTCATTCCTTCCTTCAGCGTGTGCTCTGCAGAACTGTTCCAGTGCACATTGCCAATCAAATCTGGTGTCTCTATAGCGTGCTTTTAAAACCAAAATTTATTTTTCACTGTTATAGATTGAATAGCAGTTACTTGTCTTCAAGCGGGTGTGTCAGGCCTACAGTGTGTGCTCTGCAGAACTGTTCAAGTGCACATTGCCAATCATATCTGGTGTCTCTATAGCGTGCTTTTACAAAGAAAAAAGGTTTCTAGTGTAAGCTAACAGCAGCCAGTTAGTGTCCTTCAAGCTGCTCTGTCAGTCCTTCCTTCAGCCTTTGCTCTGCAGACCTGTGCCAGCGTGCTTTGACAGTTGCCAATCATATCTGGTGTCTCTATAGCGTGCTTTTACAAAGAAAAAAGGTTTCTAGTGTAAGCTAATAGCAGCCAGTCAGTGTCCTTCAAGCGGCTCTGTCATTCCTTCCTTCAGCGTGTGCTCTGCAGAACTGTTCAAGTGCACATTGCCAATCATATCTGGTGTCTCTATAGCGTGCTTTTACAAAGAAAAAAGGTTTCTAGTGTAAGCTAATAGCAGCCAGTCAGTGTCCTTCAAGCGGCTCTGTCATTCCTTCCTTCAGCGTGTGCTCTGCAGAACTGTTCCAGTGCACATTGCCAATCATATCTGGTGTCTCTATAGCGTGCTTTTAAAACCAAAATTTATTTTTCACTGTTATAGATTGAATAGCAGTTACTTGTCTTCAAGCGGGTGTGTCAGGCCTACAGTGTGTGCTCTGCAGAACTGTTCAAGTGCACATTGCCAATCATATCTGGTGTCTCTATAGCGTGCTTTTAAAAACAAATTTTTTTTTTCACTGTTATAGATTGAATAGCAGTTACTTGTCTTCAAGCGGGTGTGTCAGGCCTACAGTGTGTACTCTGCAGAACTGTTCAAGTGCACATTGCCAATCATATCTGGTGTCTCTATAGCGTGCTTTTAAAAACATTTTTTTTTTTCACTGTTATAGATTGAATAGCAGTTACTTGTCTTCAAGCGGGTGTGTCAGGCCTACAGTGTGTGCTCTGCAGAACTGTTCAAGTGCACATTGCCAATCATATCTGGTGTCTCTATAGCGTGCTTTTACAAAGAAAAAAGGTTTCTAGTGTAAGCTAATAGCAGCCAGTCAGTGTCTTTCAAGCGGCTCTGTCATTCCTTCCTTCAGCGTGTGCTCTGCAGAACTGTTCCAGTGCACATTGCCAATCATATCTGGTGTCTCTATAGCGTGCTTTTAAAACCAAAATTTATTTTTCACTGTTATAGATTGAATAGCAGTTACTTGTCTTCAAGCGGGTGTGTCAGGCCTACAGTGTGTGCTCTGCAGAACTGTTCAAGTGCACATTGCCAATCATATCTGGTGTCTCTATAGCGTGCTTTTACAAAGAAAAAAGGTTTCTAGTGTAAGCTAATAGCAGCCAGTCAGTGTCCTTCAAGCGGCTCTGTCAGTCCTTCCTTCAGCGTGTGCTCTGCAGAACTGTTCCAGTGCACATTGCCAATCATATCTGGTGTCTCTATAGCGTGCTTTTAAAACCAAAATTTATTTTTCACTGTTATAGATTGAATAGCAGTTACTTGTCTTCAAGCGGGTGTGTCAGGCCTACAGTGTGTGCTCTGCAGAACTGTTCAAGTGCACATTGCCAATCATATCTGGTGTCTCTATAGCGTGCTTTTACAAAGAAAAAAGGTTTCTAGTGTAAGCTAATAGCAGCCAGTCAGTGTCCTTCAAGCGGCTCTGTCAGTCCTTCCTTCAGCGTGTGCTCTGCAGAACTGTTCCAGTGCACATTGCCAATCATATCTGGTGTCTCTATAGCGTGCTTTTAAAACCAAAATGTATTTTTCACTGTTATAGATTGAATAGCAGTTACTTGTCTTCAAGCGGGTGTGTCAGGCCTACAGTGTGTGCTCTGCAGAACTGTTCAAGTGCACATTGCCAATCATATCTGGTGTCTCTATAGCGTGCTTTTACAAAGAAAAAAGGTTTCTAGTGTAAGCTAACAGCAGCCAGTCAGTGTCCTTCAAGCGGCTCTGTCAGTCCTTCCTTCAGCGTGTGCTCTGCAGACCTGTGCCAGCGTGCTTTGACAGTTGCCAATCATATCTGGTGTCTCTATAGTGTGCTTTTACAAAGAAAAAAGGTTTCTAGTGTAAGCTAATAGCAGCCAGTCAGTGTCCTTCAAGCGGCTCTGTCATTCCTTCCTTCAGCGTGTGCTCTGCAGAACTGTTCCAGTGCACATTGCCAATCATATCTGGTGTCTCTATAGCGTGCTTTTAAAACCAAAATTAATTTTTCACTGTTATAGATTGAATAGCAGTTACTTGTCTTCAAGCGGGTGTGTCAGGCCTACAGTGTGTGCTCTGCAGAACTGTTCAAGTGCACATTGCCAATCATATCTGGTGTCTCTATAGCGTGCTTTTAAAAACACATTTTTTTTTTCACTGTTATAGATTGAATAGCAGTTACTTGTCTTCAAGCCGGTGTGTCAGGCCTACAGTGTGTGCTCTGCAGAACTGTTCAAGTGCACATTGCCAATCATATCTGGTGTCTCTATAGCGTGCTTTTACAAAGAAAAAAGGTTTCTAGTGTAAGCTAATAGCAGCCAGTCAGTGTCCTTCAAGCGGCTCTGTCAGTCCTTCCTTCAGCGTGTGCTCTGCAGAACTGTTCCAGTGCACATTGCCAATCATATCTGGTGTCTCTATAGCGTGCTTTTAAAACCAAAATGTATTTTTCACTGTTATAGATTGAATAGCAGTTACTTGTCTTCAAGCGGGTGTGTCAGGCCTACAGTGTGTGCTCTGCAGAACTGTTCAAGTGCACATTGCCAATCATATCTGGTGTCTCTATAGCGTGCTTTTAAAAACAAATTATTTTTTTCACTGTTATAGATTGAATAGCAGTTACTTGTCTTCAAGCGGGTATGTCAGGCCTACAGTGTGTGCTCTGCAGAACTGTTCAAGTGCACATTGCCAATCATATCTGGTGTCTCTATAGCGTGCTTTTAAAAACATTTTTTTTTTTCACTGTTATAGATTGAATAGCAGTTACTTGTCTTCAAGCGGGTGTGTCAGGCCTACAGTGTGTGCTCTGCAGAACTGTTCAAGTGCACATTGCCAATCATATCTGGTGTCTCTATAGCGTGCTTTTACAAAGAAAAAAGGTTTCTAGTGTAAGCTAATAGCAGCCAGTCAGTGTCCTTCAAGCGGCTCTGTCAGTCCTTCCTTCAGCGTGTGCTCTGCAGAACTGTTCCAGTGCACATTGCCAATCATATCTGGTGTCTCTATAGCGTGCTTTTAAAACCAAAATGTATTTTTCACTGTTATAGATTGAATAGCAGTTACTTGTCTTCAAGCGGGTGTGTCAGGCCTACAGTGTGTGCTCTGCAGAACTGTTCAAGTGCACATTGCCAATCATATCTGGTGTCTCTATAGCGTGCTTTTACAAAGAAAAAAGGTTTCTAGTGTAAGCTAACAGCAGCCAGTCAGTGTCCTTCAAGCGGCTCTGTCAGTCCTTCCTTCAGCGTGTGCTCTGCAGACCTGTGCCAGCGTGCTTTGACAGTTGCCAATCATATCTGGTGTCTCTATAGCGTGCTTTTACAAAGAAAAAAGGTTTCTAGTGTAAGCTAATAGCAGCCAGTCAGTGTCCTTCAAGCGGCTCTGTCATTCCTTCCTTCAGCGTGTGCTCTGCAGAACTGTTCCAGTGCACATTGCCAATCAAATCTGGTGTCTCTATAGCGTGCTTTTAAAACCAAAATTTATTTTTCACTGTTATAGATTGAATAGCAGTTACTTGTCTTCAAGCGGGTGTGTCAGGCCTACAGTGTGTGCTCTGCAGAACTGTTCAAGTGCACATTGCCAATCATATCTGGTGTCTCTATAGCGTGCTTTTACAAAGAAAAAAGGTTTCTAGTGTAAGCTAACAGCAGCCAGTTAGTGTCCTTCAAGCTGCTCTGTCAGTCCTTCCTTCAGCCTTTGCTCTGCAGACCTGTGCCAGCGTGCTTTGACAGTTGCCAATCATATCTGGTGTCTCTATAGCGTGCTTTTACAAAGAAAAAAGGTTTCTAGTGTAAGCTAATAGCAGCCAGTCAGTGTCCTTCAAGCGGCTCTGTCATTCCTTCCTTCAGCGTGTGCTCTGCAGAACTGTTCAAGTGCACATTGCCAATCATATCTGGTGTCTCTATAGCGTGCTTTTACAAAGAAAAAAGGTTTCTAGTGTAAGCTAATAGCAGCCAGTCAGTGTCCTTCAAGCGGCTCTGTCATTCCTTCCTTCAGCGTGTGCTCTGCAGAACTGTTCCAGTGCACATTGCCAATCATATCTGGTGTCTCTATAGCGTGCTTTTAAAACCAAAATTTATTTTTCACTGTTATAGATTGAATAGCAGTTACTTGTCTTCAAGCGGGTGTGTCAGGCCTACAGTGTGTGCTCTGCAGAACTGTTCAAGTGCACATTGCCAATCATATCTGGTGTCTCTATAGCGTGCTTTTAAAAACAAATTTTTTTTTTCACTGTTATAGATTGAATAGCAGTTACTTGTCTTCAAGCGGGTGTGTCAGGCCTACAGTGTGTACTCTGCAGAACTGTTCAAGTGCACATTGCCAATCATATCTGGTGTCTCTATAGCGTGCTTTTAAAAACATTTTTTTTTTTCACTGTTATAGATTGAATAGCAGTTACTTGTCTTCAAGCGGGTGTGTCAGGCCTACAGTGTGTGCTCTGCAGAACTGTTCAAGTGCACATTGCCAATCATATCTGGTGTCTCTATAGCGTGCTTTTACAAAGAAAAAAGGTTTCTAGTGTAAGCTAATAGCAGCCAGTCAGTGTCCTTCAAGCGGCTCTGTCAGTCCTTCCTTCAGCGTGTGCTCTGCAGAACTGTTCCAGTGCACATTGCCAATCATATCTGGTGTCTCTATAGCGTGCTTTTAAAACCAAAATGTATTTTTCACTGTTATAGATTGAATAGCAGTTACTTGTCTTCAAGCGGGTGTGTCAGGCCTACAGTGTGTGCTCTGCAGAACTGTTCAAGTGCACATTGCCAATCATATCTGGTGTCTCTATAGCGTGCTTTTACAAAGAAAAAAGGTTTCTAGTGTAAGCTAACAGCAGCCAGTCAGTGTCCTTCAAGCGGCTCTGTCAGTCCTTCCTTCAGCGTGTGCTCTGCAGACCTGTGCCAGCGTGCTTTGACAGTTGCCAATCATATCTGGTGTCTCTATAGCGTGCTTTTACAAAGAAAAAAGGTTTCTAGTGTAAGCTAATAGCAGCCAGTCAGTGTCCTTCAAGCGTCTCTGTCATTCCTTCCTTCAGCGTGTGCTCTGCAGAACTGTTCCAGTGCACATTGCCAATCATATCTGGTGTCTCTATAGCGTGCTTTTAAAACCAAAATTTATTTTTCACTGTTATAGATTGAATAGCAGTTACTTGTCTTCAAGCGGGTGTGTCAGGCCTACAGTGTGTGCTCTGCAGAACTGTTCAAGTGCACATTGCCAATCATATCTGGTGTCTCTATAGCGTGCTTTTAAAAACAATTTTTTTTTTCACTGTTATAGATTGAATAGCAGTTACTTGTCTTCATGCGGGTGTTTCAGGCCTACAGTGTGTGCTCTGCAGAACTGTTCAAGTGCACATTGCCAATCATATCTGGTGTCTCTATAGCGTGCTTTCACAAAGAAAAAAAGGTTTCTAGTGTAAGCTAATAGCAGCCAGTCAGTGTCCTTCAAGCGGCTCTGTCAGTCCTTCCTTCAGCGTGTGCTCTGCAGAACTGTTCCAGTGCACATTGCCAATCATATCTGGTGTCTCTATAGCGTGCTTTTACAAAGAAAAAAGGTTTCTAGTGTAAGCTAACAGCAGCCAGTCAGTGTCCTTCAAGCGGCTCTGTCAGTCCTTCCTTCAGCGTGTGCTCTGCAGACCTGTGCCAGCGTGCTTTGACAGTTGCCAATCATATCTGGTGTCTCTATAGCGTGCTTTTACAAAGAAAAAAGGTTTCTAGTGTAAGCTAATAGCAGCCAGTCAGTGTCCTTCAAGCGGCTCTGTCATTCCTTCCTTCAGCGTGTGCTCTGCAGAACTGTTCCAGTGCACATTGCCAATCATATCTGGTGTCTCTATAGCGTGCTTTTAAAACCAAAATTTATTTTTCACTGTTATAGATTGAATAGCAGTTACTTGTCTTCAAGCGGGTGTGTCAGGCCTACAGTGTGTGCTCTGCAGAACTGTTCAAGTGCACATTGCCAATCATATCTGGTGTCTCTATAGCGTGCTTTTACAAAGAAAAAAGGTTTCTAGTGTAAGCTAACAGCAGCCAGTTAGTGTCCTTCAAGCTGCTCTGTCAGTCCTTCCTTCAGCCTTTGCTCTGCAGACCTGTGCCAGCGTGCTTTGACAGTTGCCAATCATATCTGGTGTCTCTATAGCGTGCTTTTACAAAGAAAAAAGGTTTCTAGTGTAAGCTAATAGCAGCCAGTCAGTGTCCTTCAAGCGGCTCTGTCATTCCTTCCTTCAGCGTGTGCTCTGCAGAACTGTTCAAGTGCACATTGCCAATCATATCTGGTGTCTCTATAGCGTGCTTTTACAAAAAAAAAAGGTTTCTAGTGTAAGCTAACAGCAGCCAGTCAGTGTCCTTCAAGCGGCTCTGTCAGTCCTTCCTTCAGCGTGTGCTCTGCAGACCTGTGCTAGCGTGCTTTGACAGTTGCCAATCATATCTGGTGTCTCTATAGCGTGCTTTTACAAATAAAAAAGGTTTCTAGTGTAAGCTAATAGCAGCCAGTCAGTGTCCTTCAAGCGGCTCTGTCAGTCCTTCCTTCAGCGTGTGCTCTGCAGAACTGTTCCAGTGCACATTGCCAATCATATCTGGTGTCTCTATAGCGTGCTTTTAAAACCAAAATTTATTTTTCACTGTTATAGATTGAATAGCAGTTACTTGTCTTCAAGCGGGTGTGTCAGGCCTACAGTGTGTGCTCTGCAGAACTGTTCAAGTGCACATTGTCAATCATATCTGGTGTCTCTATAGCGTGCTTTTAAAAACAATTTTTTTTTCACTGTTATAGATTGAATAGCAGTTACTTGTCTTCATGCGGGTGTTTCAGGCCTACAGTGTGTGCTCTGCAGAACTGTTCAAGTGCACATTGCCAATCATATCTGGTGTCTCTATAGCGTGCTTTCACAAAGAAAAAAAGGTTTCTAGTGTAAGCTAATAGCAGCCAGTCAGTGTCCTTCAAGCGGCTCTGTCAGTCCTTCCTTCAGCGTGTGCTCTGCAGAACTGTTCCAGTGCACATTGCCAATCATATCTGGTGTCTATATAGCGTGCTTTTAAAACCAAAATTTATTTTTCACTGTTATAGATTGAATAGCAGTTACTTGTCTTCAAGCGGGTGTGTCAGGCCTACAGTGTGTGCTCTGCAGAACTGTTCAAGTGCACATTGCCAATCATATCTGGTGTCTCTATAGCGTGCTTTTACAAAGAAAAAAGGTTTCTAGTGTAAGCTAACAGCAGCCAGTCAGTGTCCTTCAAGCGGCTCTGTCAGTCCTTCCTTCAGCGTGTGCTCTGCAGACCTGTGCCAGCGTGCTTTGACAGTTGCCAATCATATCTGGTGTCTCTATAGCGTGCTTTTACAAATAAAAAAGGTTTCTAGTGTAAGCTAATAGCAGCCAGTCAGTGTCCTTCAAGCGGCTCTGTCAGTCCTTCCTTCAGCGTGTGCTCTGCAGAACTGTTCCAGTGCACATTGCCAAACATATCTGGTGTCTCTATAGCGTGCTTTTAAAACCAAAATTTATTTTTCACTGTTATAGATTGAATAGCAGTTACTTGTCTTCAAGCGGGTGTGTCAGGCCTACAGTGTGTGCTCTGCAGAACTGTTCAAGTGCACATTGCCAATCATATCTGGTGTCTCTATAGCGTGCTTTTAAAAACAATTTTTTTTTTCACTGTTATAGATTGAATAGCAGTTACTTGTCTTCATGCGGGTGTTTCAGGCCTACAGTGTGTGCTCTGCAGAACTGTTCAAGTGCACATTGCCAATCATATCTGGTGTCTCTATAGCGTGCTTTCACAAAGAAAAAAAGGTTTCTAGTGTAAGCTAATAGCAGCCAGTCAGTGTCCTTCAAGCGGCTCTGTCAGTCCTTCCTTCAGCGTGTGCTCTGCAGAACTGTTCCAGTGCACATTGCCAATCATATCTGGTGTCTCTATAGCGTGCTTTTAAAACCAAAATGTATTTTTCACTGTTATAGATTGAATAGCAGTTACTTGTCTTCAAGCGGGTGTGTCAGGCCTACAGTGTGTGCTCTGCAGAACTGTTCAAGTGCACATTGCCAATCATATCTGGTGTCTCTATAGCGTGCTTTTACAAAGAAAAAAGGTTTCTAGTGTAAGCTAACAGCAGCCAGTCAGTGTCCTTCAAGCGGCTCTGTCAGTCCTTCCTTCAGCGTGTGCTCTGCAGACCTGTGCCAGCGTGCTTTGACAGTTGCCAATCATATCTGGTGTCTCTATAGCGTGCTTTTACAAAGAAAAAAGGTTTCTAGTGTAAGCTAATAGCAGCCAGTCAGTGTCCTTCAAGCGGCTCTGTCATTCCTTCCTTCAGCGTGTGCTCTGCAGAACTGTTCCAGTGCACATTGCCAATCATATCTGGTGTCTCTATAGCGTGCTTTTAAAACCAAAATTTATTTTTCACTGTTATAGATTGAATAGCAGTTACTTGTCTTCAAGCGGGTGTGTCAGGCCTACAGTGTGTGCTCTGCAGAACTGTTCAAGTGCACATTGCCAATCATATCTGGTGTCTCTATAGCGTGCTTTTAAAAACACATTTTTTTTTTCACTGTTATAGATTGAATAGCAGTTACTTGTCTTCAAGCCGGTGTGTCAGGCCTACAGTGTGTGCTCTGCAGAACTGTTCAAGTGCACATTGCCAATCATATCTGGTGTCTCTATAGCGTGCTTTTACAAAGAAAAAAGGTTTCTAGTGTAAGCTAATAGCAGCCAGTCAGTGTCCTTCAAGCGGCTCTGTCAGTCCTTCCTTCAGCGTGTGCTCTGCAGAACTGTTCCAGTGCACATTGCCAATCATATCTGGTGTCTCTATAGCGTGCTTTTAAAACCAAAATTTATTTTTCACTGTTATAGATTGAATAGCAGTTACTTGTCTTCAAGCGGGTGTGTCAGGCCTACAGTGTGTGCTCTGCAGAACTGTTCAAGTGCACATTGCCAATCATATCTGGTGTCTCTATAGCGTGCTTTTACAAAGAAAAAAGGTTTCTAGTGTAAGCTAACAGCAGCCAGTTAGTGTCCTTCAAGCTGCTCTGTCAGTCCTTCCTTCAGCGTGTGCTCTGCAGACCTGTGCCAGCGTGCTTTGACAGTTGCCAATCATATCTGGTGTCTCTATAGCGTGCTTTTACAAAGAAAAAAGGTTTCTAGTGTAAGCTAATAGCAGCCAGTCAGTGTCCTTCAAGCGGCTCTGTCATTCCTTCCTTCAGCGTGTGCTCTGCAGAACTGTTCAAGTGCACATTGCCAATCATATCTGGTGTCTCTATAGCGTGCTTTTACAAAAAAAAAAGGTTTCTAGTGTAAGCTAACAGCAGCCAGTCAGTGTCCTTCAAGCGGCTCTGTCAGTCCTTCCTTCAGCGTGTGCTCTGCAGACCTGTGCCAGCGTGCTTTGACAGTTGCCAATCATATCTGGTGTCTCTATAGCGTGCTTTTACAAATAAAAAAGGTTTCTAGTGTAAGCTAATAGCAGCCAGTCAGTATCCTTCAAGCGGCTCTGTCAGTCCTTCCTTCAGCGTGTGCTCTGCAGAACTGTTCCAGTGCACATTGCCAATCATATCTGGTGTCTCTATAGCGTGCTTTTAAAACCAAAATTTATTTTTCACTGTTATAGATTGAATAGCAGTTACTTGTCTTCAAGCGGGTGTTTCAGGCCTACAGTGTGTGCTCTGCAGAACTGTTCAAGTGCACATTGCCAATCATATCTGGTGTCTCTATAGCGTGCTTTCACAAAGAAAAAAAGGTTTCTAGTGTAAGCTAATAGCAGCCAGTCAGTGTCCTTCAAGCGGCTCTGTCAGTCCTTCCTTCAGCGTGTGCTCTGCAGAACTGTTCCAGTGCACATTGCCAATCATATCTGGTGTCTCTATAGCGTGCTTTTAAAACCAAAATGTATTTTTCACTGTTATAGATTGAATAGCAGTTACTTGTCTTCAAGCGGGTGTGTCAGGCCTACAGTGTGTGCTCTGCAGAACTGTTCAAGTGCACATTGCCAATCATATCTGGTGTCTCTATAGCGTGCTTTTACAAAGAAAAAAGGTTTCTAGTGTAAGCTAACAGCAGCCAGTCAGTGTCCTTCAAGCGGCTCTGTCAGTCCTTCCTTCAGCGTGTGCTCTGCAGACCTGTGCCAGCGTGCTTTGACAGTTGCCAATCATATCTGGTGTCTCTATAGCGTGCTTTTACAAAGAAAAAAGGTTTCTAGTGTAAGCTAATAGCAGCCAGTCAGTGTCCTTCAAGCGGCTCTGTCATTCCTTCCTTCAGCGTGTGCTCTGCAGAACTGTTCCAGTGCACATTGCCAATCATATCTGGTGTCTCTATAGCGTGCTTTTAAAACCAAAATTTATTTTTCACTGTTATAGATTGAATAGCAGTTACTTGTCTTCAAGCGGGTGTGTCAGGCCTACAGTGTGTGCTCTGCAGAACTGTTCAAGTGCACATTGCCAATCATATCTGGTGTCTCTATAGCGTGCTTTTACAAAGAAAAAAGGTTTCTAGTGTAAGCTAACAGCAGCCAGTCAGTGTCCTTCAAGCGGCTCTGTCAGTCCTTCCTTCAGCGTGTGCTCTGCAGACCTGTGCCAGCGTGCTTTGACAGTTGCCAATCATATCTGGTGTCTCTATAGCGTGCTTTTACAAATAAAAAAGGTTTCTAGTGTAAGCCAATAGCAGCCGGTCAGTGTCCTTCAAGCGGCTCTGTCAGTCCTTCCTTCAGCGTGTGCTCTGCAGAACTGTTCCAGTGCACATTGCCAATCATATCTGGTGTCTCTATAGCGTGCTTTTAAAACCAAAATTTATTTTTCACTGTTATAGATTGAATAGCAGTTACTTGTCTTCAAGCGGGTGTGTCAGGCCTACAGTGTGTGCTCTGCAGAACTGTTCAAGTGCACATTGCCAATCATATCTGGTGTCTCTATAGCGTGCTTTTAAAAACACATTTTTTTTTTCACTGTTATAGATTGAATAGCAGTTACTTGTCTTCAAGCCGGTGTGTCAGGCCTACAGTGTGTGCTCTGCAGAACTGTTCAAGTGCACATTGCCAATCATATCTGGTGTCTCTATAGCGTGCTTTTACAAAGAAAAAAGGTTTCTAGTGTAAGCTAATAGCAGCCAGTCAGTGTCCTTCAAGCGGCTCTGTCAGTCCTTCCTTCAGCGTGTGCTCTGCAGAACTGTTCCAGTGCACATTGCCAATCATATCTGGTGTCTCTATAGCGTGCTTTTAAAACCAAAATTTATTTTTCACTGTTATAGATTGAATAGCAGTTACTTGTCTTCAAGCGGGTGTGTCAGGCCTACAGTGTGTGCTCTGCAGAACTGTTCAAGTGCACATTGCCAATCATATCTGGTGTCTCTATAGCGTGCTTTTACAAAGAAAAAAGGTTTCTAGTGTAAGCTAATAGCAGCCAGTCAGTGTCCTTCAAGCGGCTCTGTCAGTCCTTCC
The DNA here is from genome assembly GCF_036172605.1 of Pelobates fuscus. NCBI lineage: Eukaryota > Metazoa > Chordata > Amphibia > Anura > Pelobatidae > Pelobates > Pelobates fuscus. The sequence goes on along the minus strand of NC_086319.1, from coordinate 134,889,908 downwards.
TTCAGCGTGTGCTCTGCAGAACTGTTCCAGTGCACATTGCCAATCATATCTGGTGTCTCTATAGCGTGCTTTTAAAACCAAAATGTATTTTTCACTGTTATAGATTGAATAGCAGTTACTTGTCTTCAAGCGGGTGTGTCAGGCCTAAAGTGTGTGCTCTGCAGAACTGTTCAAGTGCACATTGCCAATCATATCTGGTGTCTCTATAGCGTGCTTTTACAAAGAAAAAAGGTTTCTAGTGTAAGCTAACAGCAGCCAGTCAGTGTCCTTCAAGCGGCTCTGTCAGTCCTTCCTTCAGCGTGTGCTCTGCAGACCTGTGCCAGCGTGCTTTGACAGTTGCCAATCATATCTGGTGTCTCTATAGTGTGCTTTTACAAAGAAAAAAGGTTTCTAGTGTAAGCTAATAGCAGCCAGTCAGTGTCCTTCAAGCGGCTCTGTCATTCCTTCCTTCAGCGTGTGCTCTGCAGAACTGTTCCAGTGCACATTGCCAATCATATCTGGTGTCTCTATAGCGTGCTTTTAAAACCAAAATTAATTTTTCACTGTTATAGATTGAATAGCAGTTACTTGTCTTCAAGCGGGTGTGTCAGGCCTACAGTGTGTGCTCTGCAGAACTGTTCAAGTGCACATTGCCAATCATATCTGGTGTCTCTATAGCGTGCTTTTAAAAACACATTTTTTTTTTCACTGTTATAGATTGAATAGCAGTTACTTGTCTTCAAGCCGGTGTGTCAGGCCTACAGTGTGTGCTCTGCAGAACTGTTCAAGTGCACATTGCCAATCATATCTGGTGTCTCTATAGCGTGCTTTTACAAAGAAAAAAGGTTTCTAGTGTAAGCTAATAGCAGCCAGTCAGTGTCCTTCAAGCGGCTCTGTCAGTCCTTCCTTCAGCGTGTGCTCTGCAGAACTGTTCCAGTGCACATTGCCAATCATATCTGGTGTCTCTATAGCGTGCTTTTAAAACCAAAATGTATTTTTCACTGTTATAGATTGAATAGCAGTTACTTGTCTTCAAGCGGGTGTGTCAGGCCTACAGTGTGTGCTCTGCAGAACTGTTCAAGTGCACATTGCCAATCATATCTGGTGTCTCTATAGCGTGCTTTTACAAAGAAAAAAGGTTTCTAGTGTAAGCTAACAGCAGCCAGTCAGTGTCCTTCAAGCGGCTCTGTCAGTCCTTCCTTCAGCGTGTGCTCTGCAGACCTGTGCCAGCGTGCTTTGACAGTTGCCAATCATATCTGGTGTCTCTATAGCGTGCTTTTACAAAGAAAAAAGGTTTCTAGTGTAAGCTAATAGCAGCCAGTCAGTGTCCTTCAAGCGTCTCTGTCATTCCTTCCTTCAGCGTGTGCTCTGCAGAACTGTTCCAGTGCACATTGCCAATCATATCTGGTGTCTCTATAGCGTGCTTTTAAAACCAAAATTTATTTTTCACTGTTATAGATTGAATAGCAGTTACTTGTCTTCAAGCGGGTGTGTCAGGCCTACAGTGTGTGCTCTGCAGAACTGTTCAAGTGCACATTGCCAATCATATCTGGTGTCTCTATAGCGTGCTTTTAAAAACAATTTTTTTTTTCACTGTTATAGATTGAATAGCAGTTACTTGTCTTCATGCGGGTGTTTCAGGCCTACAGTGTGTGCTCTGCAGAACTGTTCAAGTGCACATTGCCAATCATATCTGGTGTCTCTATAGCGTGCTTTCACAAAGAAAAAAAGGTTTCTAGTGTAAGCTAATAGCAGCCAGTCAGTGTCCTTCAAGCGGCTCTGTCAGTCCTTCCTTCAGCGTGTGCTCTGCAGAACTGTTCCAGTGCACATTGCCAATCATATCTGGTGTCTCTATAGCGTGCTTTTACAAAGAAAAAAGGTTTCTAGTGTAAGCTAACAGCAGCCAGTCAGTGTCCTTCAAGCGGCTCTGTCAGTCCTTCCTTCAGCGTGTGCTCTGCAGACCTGTGCCAGCGTGCTTTGACAGTTGCCAATCATATCTGGTGTCTCTATAGCGTGCTTTTACAAAGAAAAAAGGTTTCTAGTGTAAGCTAATAGCAGCCAGTCAGTGTCCTTCAAGCGGCTCTGTCATTCCTTCCTTCAGCGTGTGCTCTGCAGAACTGTTCCAGTGCACATTGCCAATCATATCTGGTGTCTCTATAGCGTGCTTTTAAAACCAAAATTTATTTTTCACTGTTATAGATTGAATAGCAGTTACTTGTCTTCAAGCGGGTGTGTCAGGCCTACAGTGTGTGCTCTGCAGAACTGTTCAAGTGCACATTGCCAATCATATCTGGTGTCTCTATAGCGTGCTTTTACAAAGAAAAAAGGTTTCTAGTGTAAGCTAACAGCAGCCAGTTAGTGTCCTTCAAGCTGCTCTGTCAGTCCTTCCTTCAGCCTTTGCTCTGCAGACCTGTGCCAGCGTGCTTTGACAGTTGCCAATCATATCTGGTGTCTCTATAGCGTGCTTTTACAAAGAAAAAAGGTTTCTAGTGTAAGCTAATAGCAGCCAGTCAGTGTCCTTCAAGCGGCTCTGTCATTCCTTCCTTCAGCGTGTGCTCTGCAGAACTGTTCAAGTGCACATTGCCAATCATATCTGGTGTCTCTATAGCGTGCTTTTACAAAAAAAAAAGGTTTCTAGTGTAAGCTAACAGCAGCCAGTCAGTGTCCTTCAAGCGGCTCTGTCAGTCCTTCCTTCAGCGTGTGCTCTGCAGACCTGTGCTAGCGTGCTTTGACAGTTGCCAATCATATCTGGTGTCTCTATAGCGTGCTTTTACAAATAAAAAAGGTTTCTAGTGTAAGCTAATAGCAGCCAGTCAGTGTCCTTCAAGCGGCTCTGTCAGTCCTTCCTTCAGCGTGTGCTCTGCAGAACTGTTCCAGTGCACATTGCCAATCATATCTGGTGTCTCTATAGCGTGCTTTTAAAACCAAAATTTATTTTTCACTGTTATAGATTGAATAGCAGTTACTTGTCTTCAAGCGGGTGTGTCAGGCCTACAGTGTGTGCTCTGCAGAACTGTTCAAGTGCACATTGCCAATCATATCTGGTGTCTCTATAGCGTGCTTTTAAAAACAATTTTTTTTTCACTGTTATAGATTGAATAGCAGTTACTTGTCTTCATGCGGGTGTTTCAGGCCTACAGTGTGTGCTCTGCAGAACTGTTCAAGTGCACATTGCCAATCATATCTGGTGTCTCTATAGCGTGCTTTCACAAAGAAAAAAAGGTTTCTAGTGTAAGCTAATAGCAGCCAGTCAGTGTCCTTCAAGCGGCTCTGTCAGTCCTTCCTTCAGCGTGTGCTCTGCAGAACTGTTCCAGTGCACATTGCCAATCATATCTGGTGTCTCTATAGCGTGCTTTTAAAACCAAAATTTATTTTTCACTGTTATAGATTGAATAGCAGTTACTTGTCTTCAAGCGGGTGTGTCAGGCCTACAGTGTGTGCTCTGCAGAACTGTTCAAGTGCACATTGCCAATCATATCTGGTGTCTCTATAGCGTGCTTTTACAAAGAAAAAAGGTTTCTAGTGTAAGCTAACAGCAGCCAGTCAGTGTCCTTCAAGCGGCTCTGTCAGTCCTTCCTTCAGCGTGTGCTCTGCAGACCTGTGCCAGCGTGCTTTGACAGTTGCCAATCATATCTGGTGTCTCTATAGCGTGCTTTTACAAATAAAAAAGGTTTCTAGTGTAAGCTAATAGCAGCCAGTCAGTGTCCTTCAAGCGGCTCTGTCAGTCCTTCCTTCAGCGTGTGCTCTGCAGAACTGTTCCAGTGCACATTGCCAAACATATCTGGTGTCTCTATAGCGTGCTTTTAAAACCAAAATTTATTTTTCACTGTTATAGATTGAATAGCAGTTACTTGTCTTCAAGCGGGTGTGTCAGGCCTACAGTGTGTGCTCTGCAGAACTGTTCAAGTGCACATTGCCAATCATATCTGGTGTCTCTATAGCGTGCTTTTAAAAACAATTTTTTTTTCACTGTTATAGATTGAATAGCAGTTACTTGTCTTCATGCGGGTGTTTCAGGCCTACAGTGTGTGCTCTGCAGAACTGTTCAAGTGCACATTGCCAATCATATCTGGTGTCTCTATAGCGTGCTTTCACAAAGAAAAAAAGGTTTCTAGTGTAAGCTAATAGCAGCCAGTCAGTGTCCTTCAAGCGGCTCTGTCAGTCCTTCCTTCAGCGTGTGCTCTGCAGAACTGTTCCAGTGCACATTGCCAATCATATCTGGTGTCTCTATAGCGTGCTTTTAAAACCAAAATGTATTTTTCACTGTTATAGATTGAATAGCAGTTACTTGTCTTCAAGCGGGTGTGTCAGGCCTACAGTGTGTGCTCTGCAGAACTGTTCAAGTGCACATTGCCAATCATATCTGGTGTCTCTATAGCGTGCTTTTACAAAGAAAAAAGGTTTCTAGTGTAAGCTAACAGCAGCCAGTCAGTGTCCTTCAAGCGGCTCTGTCAGTCCTTCCTTCAGCGTGTGCTCTGCAGACCTGTGCCAGCGTGCTTTGACAGTTGCCAATCATATCTGGTGTCTCTATAGCGTGCTTTTACAAAGAAAAAAGGTTTCTAGTGTAAGCTAATAGCAGCCAGTCAGTGTCCTTCAAGCGGCTCTGTCATTCCTTCCTTCAGCGTGTGCTCTGCAGAACTGTTCCAGTGCACATTGCCAATCATATCTGGTGTCTCTATAGCGTGCTTTTAAAACCAAAATTTATTTTTCACTGTTATAGATTGAATAGCAGTTACTTGTCTTCAAGCGGGTGTGTCAGGCCTACAGTGTGTGCTCTGCAGAACTGTTCAAGTGCACATTGCCAATCATATCTGGTGTCTCTATAGCGTGCTTTTAAAAACACATTTTTTTTTTCACTGTTATAGATTGAATAGCAGTTACTTGTCTTCAAGCCGGTGTGTCAGGCCTACAGTGTGTGCTCTGCAGAACTGTTCAAGTGCACATTGCCAATCATATCTGGTGTCTCTATAGCGTGCTTTTACAAAGAAAAAAGGTTTCTAGTGTAAGCTAATAGCAGCCAGTCAGTGTCTTTCAAGCGGCTCTGTCAGTCCTTCCTTCAGCGTGTGCTCTGCAGAACTGTTCCAGTGCACATTGCCAATCATATCTGGTGTCTCTATAGCGTGCTTTTAAAACCAAAATTTATTTTTCACTGTTATAGATTGAATAGCAGTTACTTGTCTTCAAGCGGGTGTGTCAGGCCTACAGTGTGTGCTCTGCAGAACTGTTCAAGTGCACATTGCCAATCATATCTGGTGTCTCTATAGCGTGCTTTTACAAAGAAAAAAGGTTTCTAGTGTAAGCTAACAGCAGCCAGTTAGTGTCCTTCAAGCTGCTCTGTCAGTCCTTCCTTCAGCGTGTGCTCTGCAGACCTGTGCCAGCGTGCTTTGACAGTTGCCAATCATATCTGGTGTCTCTATAGCGTGCTTTTACAAAGAAAAAAGGTTTCTAGTGTAAGCTAATAGCAGCCAGTCAGTGTCCTTCAAGCGGCTCTGTCATTCCTTCCTTCAGCGTGTGCTCTGCAGAACTGTTCAAGTGCACATTGCCAATCATATCTGGTGTCTCTATAGCGTGCTTTTACAAAAAAAAAAGGTTTCTAGTGTAAGCTAACAGCAGCCAGTCAGTGTCCTTCAAGCGGCTCTGTCAGTCCTTCCTTCAGCGTGTGCTCTGCAGACCTGTGCCAGCGTGCTTTGACAGTTGCCAATCATATCTGGTGTCTCTATAGCGTGCTTTTACAAATAAAAAAGGTTTCTAGTGTAAGCTAATAGCAGCCAGTCAGTATCCTTCAAGCGGCTCTGTCAGTCCTTCCTTCAGCGTGTGCTCTGCAGAACTGTTCCAGTGCACATTGCCAATCATATCTGGTGTCTCTATAGCGTGCTTTTAAAACCAAAATTTATTTTTCACTGTTATAGATTGAATAGCAGTTACTTGTCTTCAAGCGGGTGTTTCAGGCCTACAGTGTGTGCTCTGCAGAACTGTTCAAGTGCACATTGCCAATCATATCTGGTGTCTCTATAGCGTGCTTTCACAAAGAAAAAAAGGTTTCTAGTGTAAGCTAATAGCAGCCAGTCAGTGTCCTTCAAGCGGCTCTGTCAGTCCTTCCTTCAGCGTGTGCTCTGCAGAACTGTTCCAGTGCACATTGCCAATCATATCTGGTGTCTCTATAGCGTGCTTTTAAAACCAAAATGTATTTTTCACTGTTATAGATTGAATAGCAGTTACTTGTCTTCAAGCGGGTGTGTCAGGCCTACAGTGTGTGCTCTGCAGAACTGTTCAAGTGCACATTGCCAATCATATCTGGTGTCTCTATAGCGTGCTTTTAAAAACACATTTTTTTTTTCACTGTTATAGATTGAATAGCAGTTACTTGTCTTCAAGCCGGTGTGTCAGGCCTACAGTGTGTGCTCTGCAGAACTGTTCAAGTGCACATTGCCAATCATATCTGGTGTCTCTATAGCGTGCTTTTACAAAGAAAAAAGGTTTCTAGTGTAAGCTAATAGCAGCCAGTCAGTGTCCTTCAAGCGGCTCTGTCAGTCCTTCCTTCAGCGTGTGCTCTGCAGAACTGTTCCAGTGCACATTGCCAATCATATCTGGTGTCTCTATAGCGTGCTTTTAAAACCAAAATTTATTTTTCACTGTTATAGATTGAATAGCAGTTACTTGTCTTCAAGCGGGTGTGTCAGGCCTACAGTGTGTGCTCTGCAGAACTGTTCAAGTGCACATTGCCAATCATATCTGGTGTCTCTATAGCGTGCTTTTAAAAACAAATTTTTTTTTTCACTGTTATAGATTGAATAGCAGTTACTTGTCTTCAAGCGGGTGTGTCAGGCCTACAGTGTGTGCTCTGCAGAACTGTTCAAGTGCACATTGCCAATCATATCTGGTGTCTCTATAGCGTGCTTTTAAAAACATTTTTTTTTTCACTGTTATAGATTGAATAGCAGTTACTTGTCTTCAAGCGGGTGTGTCAGGCCTACAGTGTGTGCTCTGCAGAACTGTTCAAGTGCACATTGCCAATCATATCTGGTGTCTCTATAGCGTGCTTTTACAAAGAAAAAAGGTTTCTAGTGTAAGCTAATAGCAGCCAGTCAGTGTCCTTCAAGCGGCTCTGTCAGTCCTTCCTTCAGCGTGTGCTCTGCAGAACTGTTCCAGTGCACATTGCCAATCATATCTGGTGTCTCTATAGCGTGCTTTTAAAACCAAAATGTATTTTTCACTGTTATAGATTGAATAGCAGTTACTTGTCTTCAAGCGGGTGTGTCAGGCCTACAGTGTGTGCTCTGCAGAACTGTTCAAGTGCACATTGCCAATCATATCTGGTGTCTCTATAGCGTGCTTTTACAAAGAAAAAAGGTTTCTAGTGTAAGCTAACAGCAGCCAGTCAGTGTCCTTCAAGCGGCTCTGTCAGTCCTTCCTTCAGCGTGTGCTCTGCAGACCTGTGCCAGCGTGCTTTGACAGTTGCCAATCATATCTGGTGTCTCTATAGCGTGCTTTTACAAAGAAAAAAGGTTTCTAGTGTAAGCTAATAGCAGCCAGTCAGTGTCCTTCAAGCGGCTCTGTCATTCCTTCCTTCAGCGTGTGCTCTGCAGAACTGTTCCAGTGCACATTGCCAATCATATCTGGTGTCTCTATAGCGTGCTTTTAAAACCAAAATTTATTTTTCACTGTTATAGATTGAATAGCAGTTACTTGTCTTCAAGCGGGTGTGTCAGGCCTACAGTGTGTGCTCTGCAGAACTGTTCAAGTGCACATTGCCAATCATATCTGGTGTCTCTATAGCGTGCTTTTACAAAGAAAAAAGGTTTCTAGTGTAAGCTAATAGCAGCCAGTCAGTGTCCTTCAAGCGGCTCTGTCAGTCCTTCCTTCAGCGTGTGCTCTGCAGAACTGTTCCAGTGCACATTGCCAATCATATCTGGTGTCTCTATAGCGTGCTTTTAAAACCAAAATTTATTTTTCACTGTTATAGATTGAATAGCAGTTACTTGTCTTCAAGCGGGTGTGTCAGGCCTACAGTGTGTGCTCTGCAGAACTGTTCAAGTGCACATTGCCAATCATATCTGGTGTCTCTATAGCGTGCTTTTACAAAGAAAAAAGGTTTCTAGTGTAAGCTAACAGCAGCCAGTCAGTGTCCTTCAAGCGGCTCTGTCAGTCCTTCCTTCAGCGTGTGCTCTGCAGACCTGTGCCAGCGTGCTTTGACAGTTGCCAATCATATCTGGTGTCTCTATAGCGTGCTTTTACAAATAAAAAAGGTTTCTAGTGTAAGCTAATAGCAGCCAGTCAGTGTCCTTCAAGCGGCTCTGTCAGTCCTTCCTTCAGCGTGTGCTCTGCAGAACTGTTCCAGTGCACATTGCCAAACATATCTGGTGTCTCTATAGCGTGCTTTTAAAACCAAAATTTATTTTTCACTGTTATAGATTGAATAGCAGTTACTTGTCTTCAAGCGGGTGTGTCAGGCCTACAGTGTGTGCTCTGCAGAACTGTTCAAGTGCACATTGCCAATCATATCTGGTGTCTCTATAGCGTGCTTTTAAAAACAATTTTTTTTTTCACTGTTATAGATTGAATAGCAGTTACTTGTCTTCATGCGGGTGTTTCAGGCCTACAGTGTGTGCTCTGCAGAACTGTTCAAGTGCACATTGCCAATCATATCTGGTGTCTCTATAGCGTGCTTTCACAAAGAAAAAAAGGTTTCTAGTGTAAGCTAATAGCAGCCAGTCAGTGTCCTTCAAGCGGCTCTGTCAGTCCTTCCTTCAGCGTGTGCTCTGCAGAACTGTTCCAGTGCACATTGCCAATCATATCTGGTGTCTCTATAGCGTGCTTTTAAAACCAAAATGTATTTTTCACTGTTATAGATTGAATAGCAGTTACTTGTCTTCAAGCGGGTGTGTCAGGCCTACAGTGTGTGCTCTGCAGAACTGTTCAAGTGCACATTGCCAATCATATCTGGTGTCTCTATAGCGTGCTTTTACAAAGAAAAAAGGTTTCTAGTGTAAGCTAACAGCAGCCAGTCAGTGTCCTTCAAGCGGCTCTGTCAGTCCTTCCTTCAGCGTGTGCTCTGCAGACCTGTGCCAGCGTGCTTTGACAGTTGCCAATCATATCTGGTGTCTCTATAGCGTGCTTTTACAAAGAAAAAAGGTTTCTAGTGTAAGCTAATAGCAGCCAGTCAGTGTCCTTCAAGCGGCTCTGTCATTCCTTCCTTCAGCGTGTGCTCTGCAGAACTGTTCCAGTGCACATTGCCAATCATATCTGGTGTCTCTATAGCGTGCTTTTAAAACCAAAATTTATTTTTCACTGTTATAGATTGAATAGCAGTTACTTGTCTTCAAGCGGGTGTGTCAGGCCTACAGTGTGTGCTCTGCAGAACTGTTCAAGTGCACATTGCCAATCATATCTGGTGTCTCTATAGCGTGCTTTTAAAAACACATTTTTTTTTTCACTGTTATAGATTGAATAGCAGTTACTTGTCTTCAAGCCGGTGTGTCAGGCCTACAGTGTGTGCTCTGCAGAACTGTTCAAGTGCACATTGCCAATCATATCTGGTGTCTCTATAGCGTGCTTTTACAAAGAAAAAAGGTTTCTAGTGTAAGCTAATAGCAGCCAGTCAGTGTCCTTCAAGCGGCTCTGTCAGTCCTTCCTTCAGCGTGTGCTCTGCAGAACTGTTCCAGTGCACATTGCCAATCATATCTGGTGTCTCTATAGCGTGCTTTTAAAACCAAAATTTATTTTTCACTGTTATAGATTGAATAGCAGTTACTTGTCTTCAAGCGGGTGTGTCAGGCCTACAGTGTGTGCTCTGCAGAACTGTTCAAGTGCACATTGCCAATCATATCTGGTGTCTCTATAGCGTGCTTTTACAAAGAAAAAAGGTTTCTAGTGTAAGCTAACAGCAGCCAGTCAGTGTCCTTCAAGCGGCTCTGTCAGTCCTTCCTTCAGCGTGTGCTCTGCAGACCTGTGCCAGCGTGCTTTGACAGTTGCCAATCATATCTGGTGTCTCTATAGCGTGCTTTTACAAAGAAAAAAGGTTTCTAGTGTAAGCTAATAGCAGCCAGTCAGTGTCCTTCAAGCGGCTCTGTCATTCCTTCCTTCAGCGTGTGCTCTGCAGAACTGTTCCAGTGCACATTGCCAATCATATCTGGTGTCTCTATAGCGTGCTTTTAAAACCAAAATTTATTTTTCACTGTTATAGATTGAATAGCAGTTACTTGTCTTCAAGCGGGTGTGTCAGGCCTACAGTGTGTGCTCTGCAGAACTGTTCAAGTGCACATTGCCAATCATATCTGGTGTCTCTATAGCGTGCTTTTACAAAGAAAAAAGGTTTCTAGTGTAAGCTAACAGCAGCCAGTCAGTGTCCTTCAAGCGGCTCTGTCAGTCCTTCCTTCAGCGTGTGCTCTGCAGACCTGTGCCAGCGTGCTTTGACAGTTGCCAATCATATCTGGTGTCTCTATAGCGTGCTTTTACAAATAAAAAAGGTTTCTAGTGTAAGCCAATAGCAGCCGGTCAGTGTCCTTCAAGCGGCTCTGTCAGTCCTTCCTTCAGCGTGTGCTCTGCAGAACTGTTCCAGTGCACATTGCCAATCATATCTGGTGTCTCTATAGCGTGCTTTTAAAACCAAAATTTATTTTTCACTGTTATAGATTGAATAGCAGTTACTTGTCTTCAAGCGGGTGTGTCAGGCCTACAGTGTGTGCTCTGCAGAACTGTTCAAGTGCACATTGCCAATCATATCTGGTGTCTCTATAGCGTGCTTTTAAAAACACATTTTTTTTTTCACTGTTATAGATTGAATAGCAGTTACTTGTCTTCAAGCCGGTGTGTCAGGCCTACAGTGTGTGCTCTGCAGAACTGTTCAAGTGCACATTGCCAATCATATCTGGTGTCTCTATAGCGTGCTTTCACAAAGAAAAAAAGGTTTCTAGTGTAAGCTAATAGCAGCCAGTCAGTGTCCTTCAAGCGGCTCTGTCATTCCTTCCTTCAGCGTGTGCTCTGCAGAACTGTTCCAGTGCACATTGCCAATCATATCTGGTGTCTCTATAGCGTGCTTTTAAAACCAAAATTTATTTTTCACTGTTATAGATTGAATAGCAGTTACTTGTCTTCAAGCGGGTGTGTCAGGCCTACAGTGTGTGCTCTGCAGAACTGTTCAAGTGCACATTGCCAATCATATCTGGTGTCTCTATAGCGTGCTTTTAAAAACACATTTTTTTTTTCACTGTTATAGATTGAATAGCAGTTACTTGTCTTCAAGCCGGTGTGTCAGGCCTACAGTGTGTGCTCTGCAGAACTGTTCAAGTGCACATTGCCAATCATATCTGGTGTCTCTATAGCGTGCTTTTACAAAGAAAAAAGGTTTCTAGTGTAAGCTAATAGCAGCCAGTCAGTGTCTTTCAAGCGGCTCTGTCAGTCCTTCCTTCAGCGTGTGCTCTGCAGAACTGTTCCAGTGCACATTGCCAATCATATCTGGTGTCTCTATAGCGTGCTTTTAAAACCAAAATTTATTTTTCACTGTTATAGATTGAATAGCAGTTACTTGTCTTCAAGCGGGTGTGTCAGGCCTACAGTGTGTGCTCTGCAGAACTGTTCAAGTGCACATTGCCAATCATATCTGGTGTCTCTATAGCGTGCTTTTACAAAGAAAAAAGGTTTCTAGTGTAAGCTAACAGCAGCCAGTTAGTGTCCTTCAAGCTGCTCTGTCAGTCCTTCCTTCAGCGTGTGCTCTGCAGACCTGTGCCAGCGTGCTTTGACAGTTGCCAATCATATCTGGTGTCTCTATAGCGTGCTTTTACAAAGAAAAAAGGTTTCTAGTGTAAGCTAATAGCAGCCAGTCAGTGTCCTTCAAGCGGCTCTGTCATTCCTTCCTTCAGCGTGTGCTCTGCAGAACTGTTCAAGTGCACATTGCCAATCATATCTGGTGTCTCTATAGCGTGCTTTTACAAAAAAAAAAGGTTTCTAGTGTAAGCTAACAGCAGCCAGTCAGTGTCCTTCAAGCGGCTCTGTCAGTCCTTCCTTCAGCGTGTGCTCTGCAGACCTGTGCCAGCGTGCTTTGACAGTTGCCAATCATATCTGGTGTCTCTATAGCGTGCTTTTACAAATAAAAAAGGTTTCTAGTGTAAGCTAATAGCAGCCAGTCAGTATCCTTCAAGCGGCTCTGTCAGTCCTTCCTTCAGCGTGTGCTCTGCAGAACTGTTCCAGTGCACATTGCCAATCATATCTGGTGTCTCTATAGCGTGCTTTTAAAACCAAAATTTATTTTTCACTGTTATAGATTGAATAGCAGTTACTTGTCTTCAAGCGGGTGTTTCAGGCCTACAGTGTGTGCTCTGCAGAACTGTTCAAGTGCACATTGCCAATCATATCTGGTGTCTCTATAGCGTGCTTTCACAAAGAAAAAAAGGTTTCTAGTGTAAGCTAATAGCAGCCAGTCAGTGTCCTTCAAGCGGCTCTGTCAGTCCTTCCTTCAGCGTGTGCTCTGCAGAACTGTTCCAGTGCACATTGCCAATCATATCTGGTGTCTCTATAGCGTGCTTTTAAAACCAAAATGTATTTTTCACTGTTATAGATTGAATAGCAGTTACTTGTCTTCAAGCGGGTGTGTCAGGCCTACAGTGTGTGCTCTGCAGAACTGTTCAAGTGCACATTGCCAATCATATCTGGTGTCTCTATAGCGTGCTTTTAAAAACACATTTTTTTTTTCACTGTTATAGATTGAATAGCAGTTACTTGTCTTCAAGCCGGTGTGTCAGGCCTACAGTGTGTGCTCTGCAGAACTGTTCAAGTGCACATTGCCAATCATATCTGGTGTCTCTATAGCGTGCTTTTACAAAGAAAAAAGGTTTCTAGTGTAAGCTAATAGCAGCCAGTCAGTGTCCTTCAAGCGGCTCTGTCAGTCCTTCCTTCAGCGTGTGCTCTGCAGAACTGTTCCAGTGCACATTGCCAATCATATCTGGTGTCTCTATAGCGTGCTTTTAAAACCAAAATTTATTTTTCACTGTTATAGATTGAATAGCAGTTACTTGTCTTCAAGCGGGTGTGTCAGGCCTACAGTGTGTGCTCTGCAGAACTGTTCAAGTGCACATTGCCAATCATATCTGGTGTCTCTATAGCGTGCTTTTAAAAACAAATTTTTTTTTTCACTGTTATAGATTGAATAGCAGTTACTTGTCTTCAAGCGGGTGTGTCAGGCCTACAGTGTGTGCTCTGCAGAACTGTTCAAGTGCACATTGCCAATCATATCTGGTGTCTCTATAGCGTGCTTTTAAAAACATTTTTTTTTTCACTGTTATAGATTGAATAGCAGTTACTTGTCTTCAAGCGGGTGTGTCAGGCCTACAGTGTGTGCTCTGCAGAACTGTTCAAGTGCACATTGCCAATCATATCTGGTGTCTCTATAGCGTGCTTTTACAAAGAAAAAAGGTTTCTAGTGTAAGCTAATAGCAGCCAGTCAGTGTCCTTCAAGCGGCTCTGTCAGTCCTTCCTTCAGCGTGTGCTCTGCAGAACTGTTCCAGTGCACATTGCCAATCATATCTGGTGTCTCTATAGCGTGCTTTTAAAACCAAAATGTATTTTTCACTGTTATAGATTGAATAGCAGTTACTTGTCTTCAAGCGGGTGTGTCAGGCCTACAGTGTGTGCTCTGCAGAACTGTTCAAGTGCACATTGCCAATCATATCTGGTGTCTCTATAGCGTGCTTTTACAAAGAAAAAAGGTTTCTAGTGTAAGCTAACAGCAGCCAGTCAGTGTCCTTCAAGCGGCTCTGTCAGTCCTTCCTTCAGCGTGTGCTCTGCAGACCTGTGCCAGCGTGCTTTGACAGTTGCCAATCATATCTGGTGTCTCTATAGCGTGCTTTTACAAAGAAAAAAGGTTTCTAGTGTAAGCTAATAGCAGCCAGTCAGTGTCCTTCAAGCGGCTCTGTCATTCCTTCCTTCAGCGTGTGCTCTGCAGAACTGTTCCAGTGCACATTGCCAATCATATCTGGTGTCTCTATAGCGTGCTTTTAAAACCAAAATTTATTTTTCACTGTTATAGATTGAATAGCAGTTACTTGTCTTCAAGCGGGTGTGTCAGGCCTACAGTGTGTGCTCTGCAGAACTGTTCAAGTGCACATTGCCAATCATATCTGGTGTCTCTATAGCGTGCTTTTACAAAGAAAAAAGGTTTCTAGTGTAAGCTAATAGCAGCCAGTCAGTGTCCTTCAAGCGGCTCTGTCAGTCCTTCCTTCAGCGTGTGCTCTGCAGAACTGTTCCAGTGCACATTGCCAATCATATCTGGTGTCTCTATAGCGTGCTTTTAAAACCAAAATTTATTTTTCACTGTTATAGATTGAATAGCAGTTACTTGTCTTCAAGCGGGTGTGTCAGGCCTACAGTGTGTGCTCTGCAGAACTGTTCAAGTGCACATTGCCAATCATATCTGGTGTCTCTATAGCGTGCTTTTACAAAGAAAAAAGGTTTCTAGTGTAAGCTAACAGCAGCCAGTCAGTGTCCTTCAAGCGGCTCTGTCAGTCCTTCCTTCAGCGTGTGCTCTGCAGACCTGTGCCAGCGTGCTTTGACAGTTGCCAATCATATCTGGTGTCTCTATAGCGTGCTTTTACAAATAAAAAAGGTTTCTAGTGTAAGCTAATAGCAGCCAGTCAGTGTCCTTCAAGCGGCTCTGTCAGTCCTTCCTTCAGCGTGTGCTCTGCAGAACTGTTCCAGTGCACATTGCCAAACATATCTGGTGTCTCTATAGCGTGCTTTTAAAACCAAAATTTATTTTTCACTGTTATAGATTGAATAGCAGTTACTTGTCTTCAAGCGGGTGTGTCAGGCCTACAGTGTGTGCTCTGCAGAACTGTTCAAGTGCACATTGCCAATCATATCTGGTGTCTCTATAGCGTGCTTTTAAAAACAATTTTTTTTTTCACTGTTATAGATTGAATAGCAGTTACTTGTCTTCATGCGGGTGTTTCAGGCCTACAGTGTGTGCTCTGCAGAACTGTTCAAGTGCACATTGCCAATCATATCTGGTGTCTCTATAGCGTGCTTTCACAAAGAAAAAAAGGTTTCTAGTGTAAGCTAATAGCAGCCAGTCAGTGTCCTTCAAGCGGCTCTGTCAGTCCTTCCTTCAGCGTGTGCTCTGCAGAACTGTTCCAGTGCACATTGCCAATCATATCTGGTGTCTCTATAGCGTGCTTTTAAAACCAAAATGTATTTTTCACTGTTATAGATTGAATAGCAGTTACTTGTCTTCAAGCGGGTGTGTCAGGCCTACAGTGTGTGCTCTGCAGAACTGTTCAAGTGCACATTGCCAATCATATCTGGTGTCTCTATAGCGTGCTTTTACAAAGAAAAAAGGTTTCTAGTGTAAGCTAACAGCAGCCAGTCAGTGTCCTTCAAGCGGCTCTGTCAGTCCTTCCTTCAGCGTGTGCTCTGCAGACCTGTGCCAGCGTGCTTTGACAGTTGCCAATCATATCTGGTGTCTCTATAGCGTGCTTTTACAAAGAAAAAAGGTTTCTAGTGTAAGCTAATAGCAGCCAGTCAGTGTCCTTCAAGCGGCTCTGTCATTCCTTCCTTCAGCGTGTGCTCTGCAGAACTGTTCCAGTGCACATTGCCAATCATATCTGGTGTCTCTATAGCGTGCTTTTAAAACCAAAATTTATTTTTCACTGTTATAGATTGAATAGCAGTTACTTGTCTTCAAGCGGGTGTGTCAGGCCTACAGTGTGTGCTCTGCAGAACTGTTCAAGTGCACATTGCCAATCATATCTGGTGTCTCTATAGCGTGCTTTTAAAAACACATTTTTTTTTTCACTGTTATAGATTGAATAGCAGTTACTTGTCTTCAAGCCGGTGTGTCAGGCCTACAGTGTGTGCTCTGCAGAACTGTTCAAGTGCACATTGCCAATCATATCTGGTGTCTCTATAGCGTGCTTTTACAAAGAAAAAAGGTTTCTAGTGTAAGCTAATAGCAGCCAGTCAGTGTCCTTCAAGCGGCTCTGTCAGTCCTTCCTTCAGCGTGTGCTCTGCAGAACTGTTCCAGTGCACATTGCCAATCATATCTGGTGTCTCTATAGCGTGCTTTTAAAACCAAAATTTATTTTTCACTGTTATAGATTGAATAGCAGTTACTTGTCTTCAAGCGGGTGTGTCAGGCCTACAGTGTGTGCTCTGCAGAACTGTTCAAGTGCACATTGCCAATCATATCTGGTGTCTCTATAGCGTGCTTTTACAAAGAAAAAAGGTTTCTAGTGTAAGCTAACAGCAGCCAGTTAGTGTCCTTCAAGCTGCTCTGTCAGTCCTTCCTTCAGCGTGTGCTCTGCAGACCTGTGCCAGCGTGCTTTGACAGTTGCCAATCATATCTGGTGTCTCTATAGCGTGCTTTTACAAAGAAAAAAGGTTTCTAGTGTAAGCTAATAGCAGCCAGTCAGTGTCCTTCAAGCGGCTCTGTCATTCCTTCCTTCAGCGTGTGCTCTGCAGAACTGTTCAAGTGCACATTGCCAATCATATCTGGTGTCTCTATAGCGTGCTTTTACAAAGAAAAAAGGTTTCTAGTGTAAGCTAACAGCAGCCAGTCAGTGTCCTTCAAGCGGCTCTGTCAGTCCTTCCTTCAGCGTGTGCTCTGCAGACCTGTGCCAGCGTGCTTTGACAGTTGCCAATCATATCTGGTGTCTCTATAGCGTGCTTTTACAAATAAAAAAGGTTTCTAGTGTAAGCTAATAGCAGCCAGTCAGTGTCCTTCAAGCGGCTCTGTCAGTCCTTCCTTCAGCGTGTGCTCTGCAGAACTGTTCCAGTGCACATTGCCAAACATATCTGGTGTCTCTATAGCGTGCTTTTAAAACCAAAATTTATTTTTCACTGTTATAGATTGAATAGCAGTTACTTGTCTTCAAGCGGGTGTGTCAGGCCTACAGTGTGTGCTCTGCAGAACTGTTCAAGTGCACATTGCCAATCATATCTGGTGTCTCTATAGCGTGCTTTTAAAAACAATTTTTTTTTTCACTGTTATAGATTGAATAGCAGTTACTTGTCTTCATGCGGGTGTTTCAGGCCTACAGTGTGTGCTCTGCAGAACTGTTCAAGTGCACATTGCCAATCATATCTGGTGTCTCTATAGCGTGCTTTCACAAAGAAAAAAAGGTTTCTAGTGTAAGCTAATAGCAGCCAGTCAGTGTCCTTCAAGCGGCTCTGTCAGTCCTTCCTTCAGCGTGTGCTCTGCAGAACTGTTCCAGTGCACATTGCCAATCATATCTGGTGTCTCTATAGCGTGCTTTTAAAACCAAAATGTATTTTTCACTGTTATAGATTGAATAGCAGTTACTTGTCTTCAAGCGGGTGTGTCAGGCCTACAGTGTGTGCTCTGCAGAACTGTTCAAGTGCACATTGCCAATCATATCTGGTGTCTCTATAGCTTGCTTTTACAAAGAAAAAAGGTTTCTAGTGTAAGCTAACAGCAGCCAGTCAGTGTCCTTCAAGCGGCTCTGTCAGTCCTTCCTTCAGCTTGTGCTCTGCAGACCTGTGCCAGCGTGCTTTGACAGTTGCCAATCATATCTGGTGTCTCTATAGCGTGCTTTTACAAAGAAAAAAGGTTTCTAGTGTAAGCTAATAGCAGCCAGTCAGTGTCCTTCAAGCGGCTCTGTCATTCCTTCCTTCAGCGTGTGCTCTGCAGAACTGTTCCAGTGCACATTGCCAATCATATCTGGTGTCTCTATAGCGTGCTTTTAAAACCAAAATTTATTTTTCACTGTTATAGATTGAATAGCAGTT
The DNA here is from genome assembly GCF_036172605.1 of Pelobates fuscus. NCBI lineage: Eukaryota > Metazoa > Chordata > Amphibia > Anura > Pelobatidae > Pelobates > Pelobates fuscus. Next base: position 134,872,193 of record NC_086319.1, on the reverse strand, counting down.
ACTTGTCTTCAAGCGGGTGTGTCAGGCCTACAGTGTGTGCTCTGCAGAACTGTTCAAGTGCACATTGCCAATCATATCTGGTGTCTCTATAGCGTGCTTTTAAAACCAAAATGTATTTTTCACTGTTATAGATTGAATAGCAGTTACTTGTCTTCAAGCGGGTGTGTCAGGCCTACAGTGTGTGCTCTGCAGAACTGTTCAAGTGCACATTGCCAATCATATCTGGTGTCTCTATAGCGTGCTTTTACAAAGAAAAAAGGTTTCTAGTGTAAGCTAACAGCAGCCAGTCAGTGTCCTTCAAGCGGCTCTGTCAGTCCTTCCTTCAGCGTGTGCTCTGCAGACCTGTGCCAGCGTGCTTTGACAGTTGCCAATCATATCTGGTGTCTCTATAGCGTGCTTTTACAAAGAAAAAAGGTTTCTAGTGTAAGCTAATAGCAGCCAGTCAGTGTCCTTCAAGCGGCTCTGTCATTCCTTCCTTCAGCGTGTGCTCTGCAGAACTGTTCCAGTGCACATTGCCAATCATATCTGGTGTCTCTATAGCGTGCTTTTAAAACCAAAATTTATTTTTCACTGTTATAGATTGAATAGCAGTTACTTGTCTTCAAGCGGGTGTGTCAGGCCTACAGTGTGTGCTCTGCAGAACTGTTCAAGTGCACATTGCCAATCATATCTGGTGTCTCTATAGCGTGCTTTTACAAAGAAAAAAGGTTTCTAGTGTAAGCTAATAGCAGCCAGTCAGTGTCCTTCAAGCGGCTCTGTCAGTCCTTCCTTCAGCGTGTGCTCTGCAGAACTGTTCCAGTGCACATTGCCAATCATATCTGGTGTCTCTATAGCGTGCTTTTAAAACCAAAATGTATTTTTCACTGTTATAGATTGAATAGCAGTTACTTGTCTTCAAGCGGGTGTGTCAGGCCTACAGTGTGTGCTCTGCAGAACTGTTCAAGTGCACATTGCCAATCATATCTGGTGTCTCTATAGCGTGCTTTTACAAAGAAAAAAAGGTTTCTAGTGTAAGCTAACAGCAGCCAGTCAGTGTCCTTCAAGCGGCTCTGTCAGTCCTTCCTTCAGCGTGTGCTCTGCAGACCTGTGCCAGCGTGCTTTGACAGTTGCCAATCATATCTGGTGTCTCTATAGCGTGCTTTTACAAAGAAAAAAGGTTTCTAGTGTAAGCTAATAGCAGCCAGTCAGTGTCCTTCAAGCGGCTCTGTCATTCCTTCCTTCAGCGTGTGCTCTGCAGAACTGTTCCAGTGCACATTGCCAATCATATCTGGTGTCTCTATAGCGTGCTTTTAAAACCAAAATTTATTTTTCACTGTTATAGATTGAATAGCAGTTACTTGTCTTCAAGCGGGTGTGTCAGGCCTACAGTGTGTGCTCTGCAGAACTGTTCAAGTGCACATTGCCAATCATATCTGGTGTCTCTATAGCGTGCTTTTACAAAGAAAAAAGGTTTCTAGTGTAAGCTAATAGCAGCCAGTCAGTGTCCTTCAAGCGGCTCTGTCAGTCCTTCCTTCAGCGTGTGCTCTGCAGAACTGTTCCAGTGCACATTGCCAATCATATCTGGTGTCTCTATAGCGTGCTTTTAAAACCAAAATTTATTTTTCACTGTTATAGATTGAATAGCAGTTACTTGTCTTCAAGCGGGTGTGTCAGGCCTACAGTGTGTGCTCTGCAGAACTGTTCCAGTGCACATTGCCAAACATATCTGGTGTCTCTATAGCGTGCTTTTAAAACCAAAATTTATTTTTCACTGTTATAGATTGAATAGCAGTTACTTGTCTTCAAGCGGGTGTGTCAGGCCTACAGTGTGTGCTCTGCAGAACTGTTCAAGTGCACATTGCCAATCATATCTGGTGTCTCTATAGCGTGCTTTTAAAAACAATTTTTTTTTTCACTGTTATAGATTGAATAGCAGTTACTTGTCTTCATGCGGGTGTTTCAGGCCTACAGTGTGTGCTCTGCAGAACTGTTCAAGTGCACATTGCCAATCATATCTGGTGTCTCTATAGCGTGCTTTCACAAAGAAAAAAAGGTTTCTAGTGTAAGCTAATAGCAGCCAGTCAGTGTCCTTCAAGCGGCTCTGTCAGTCCTTCCTTCAGCGTGTGCTCTGCAGAACTGTTCCAGTGCACATTGCCAATCATATCTGGTGTCTCTATAGCGTGCTTTTAAAACCAAAATGTATTTTTCACTGTTATAGATTGAATAGCAGTTACTTGTCTTCAAGCGGGTGTGTCAGGCCTACAGTGTGTGCTCTGCAGAACTGTTCAAGTGCACATTGCCAATCATATCTGGTGTCTCTATAGCTTGCTTTTACAAAGAAAAAAGGTTTCTAGTGTAAGCTAACAGCAGCCAGTCAGTGTCCTTCAAGCGGCTCTGTCAGTCCTTCCTTCAGCTTGTGCTCTGCAGACCTGTGCCAGCGTGCTTTGACAGTTGCCAATCATATCTGGTGTCTCTATAGCGTGCTTTTACAAAGAAAAAAGGTTTCTAGTGTAAGCTAATAGCAGCCAGTCAGTGTCCTTCAAGCGGCTCTGTCATTCCTTCCTTCAGCGTGTGCTCTGCAGAACTGTTCCAGTGCACATTGCCAATCATATCTGGTGTCTCTATAGCGTGCTTTTAAAACCAAAATTTATTTTTCACTGTTATAGATTGAATAGCAGTTACTTGTCTTCAAGCGGGTGTGTCAGGCCTACAGTGTGTGCTCTGCAGAACTGTTCAAGTGCACATTGCCAATCATATCTGGTGTCTCTATAGCGTGCTTTTAAAACCAAAATGTATTTTTCACTGTTATAGATTGAATAGCAGTTACTTGTCTTCAAGCGGGTGTGTCAGGCCTACAGTGTGTGCTCTGCAGAACTGTTCAAGTGCACATTGCCAATCATATCTGGTGTCTCTATAGCGTGCTTTTACAAAGAAAAAAGGTTTCTAGTGTAAGCTAACAGCAGCCAGTCAGTGTCCTTCAAGCGGCTCTGTCAGTCCTTCCTTCAGCGTGTGCTCTGCAGACCTGTGCCAGCGTGCTTTGACAGTTGCCAATCATATCTGGTGTCTCTATAGCGTGCTTTTACAAAGAAAAAAGGTTTCTAGTGTAAGCTAATAGCAGCCAGTCAGTGTCCTTCAAGCGGCTCTGTCATTCCTTCCTTCAGCGTGTGCTCTGCAGAACTGTTCCAGTGCACATTGCCAATCATATCTGGTGTCTCTATAGCGTGCTTTTAAAACCAAAATTTATTTTTCACTGTTATAGATTGAATAGCAGTTACTTGTCTTCAAGCGGGTGTGTCAGGCCTACAGTGTGTGCTCTGCAGAACTGTTCAAGTGCACATTGCCAATCATATCTGGTGTCTCTATAGCGTGCTTTTACAAAGAAAAAAGGTTTCTAGTGTAAGCTAATAGCAGCCAGTCAGTGTCCTTCAAGCGGCTCTGTCAGTCCTTCCTTCAGCGTGTGCTCTGCAGAACTGTTCCAGTGCACATTGCCAATCATATCTGGTGTCTCTATAGCGTGCTTTTAAAACCAAAATGTATTTTTCACTGTTATAGATTGAATAGCAGTTACTTGTCTTCAAGCGGGTGTGTCAGGCCTACAGTGTGTGCTCTGCAGAACTGTTCAAGTGCACATTGCCAATCATATCTGGTGTCTCTATAGCGTGCTTTTACAAAGAAAAAAAGGTTTCTAGTGTAAGCTAACAGCAGCCAGTCAGTGTCCTTCAAGCGGCTCTGTCAGTCCTTCCTTCAGCGTGTGCTCTGCAGACCTGTGCCAGCGTGCTTTGACAGTTGCCAATCATATCTGGTGTCTCTATAGCGTGCTTTTACAAAGAAAAAAGGTTTCTAGTGTAAGCTAATAGCAGCCAGTCAGTGTCCTTCAAGCGGCTCTGTCATTCCTTCCTTCAGCGTGTGCTCTGCAGAACTGTTCCAGTGCACATTGCCAATCATATCTGGTGTCTCTATAGCGTGCTTTTAAAACCAAAATTTATTTTTCACTGTTATAGATTGAATAGCAGTTACTTGTCTTCAAGCGGGTGTGTCAGGCCTACAGTGTGTGCTCTGCAGAACTGTTCAAGTGCACATTGCCAATCATATCTGGTGTCTCTATAGCGTGCTTTTACAAAGAAAAAAGGTTTCTAGTGTAAGCTAATAGCAGCCAGTCAGTGTCCTTCAAGCGGCTCTGTCAGTCCTTCCTTCAGCGTGTGCTCTGCAGAACTGTTCCAGTGCACATTGCCAATCATATCTGGTGTCTCTATAGCGTGCTTTTAAAACCAAAATTTATTTTTCACTGTTATAGATTGAATAGCAGTTACTTGTCTTCAAGCGGGTGTGTCAGGCCTACAGTGTGTGCTCTGCAGAACTGTTCAAGTGCACATTGCCAATCATATCTGGTGTCTCTATAGCGTGCTTTTACAAAGAAAAAAGGTTTCTAGTGTAAGCTAACAGCAGCCAGTCAGTGTCCTTCAAGCGGCTCTGTCAGTCCTTCCTTCAGCGTGTGCTCTGCAGACCTGTGCCAGCGTGCTTTGACAGTTGCCAATCATATCTGGTGTCTCTATAGCGTGCTTTTACAAAGAAAAAAGGTTTCTAGTGTAAGCTAATAGCAGCCAGTCAGTGTCCTTCAAGCGGCTCTGTCAGTCCTTCCTTCAGCGTGTGCTCTGCAGAACTGTTCCAGTGCACATTGCCAATCATATCTGGTGTCTCTATAGCGTGCTTTTAAAACCAAAATTTATTTTTCACTGTTATAGATTGAATAGCAGTTACTTGTCTTCAAGCGGGTGTGTCAGGCCTACAGTGTGTGCTCTGCAGAACTGTTCAAGTGCACATTGCCAATCATATCTGGTGTCTCTATAGCGTGCTTTTAAAAACAAATTTTTTTTTTCACTGTTATAGATTGAATAGCAGTTACTTGTCTTCAAGCGGGTGTGTCAGGCCTACAGTGTGTGCTCTGCAGAACTGTTCAAGTGCACATTGCCAATCATATCTGGTGTCTCTATAGCGTGCTTTTAAAAACATTTTTTTTTTTCACTGTTATAGATTGAATAGCAGTTACTTGTCTTCAAGCGGGTGTGTCAGGCCTACAGTGTGTGCTCTGCAGAACTGTTCAAGTGCACATTGCCAATCATATCTGGTGTCTCTATAGCGTGCTTTTACAAAGAAAAAAGGTTTCTAGTGTAAGCTAATAGCAGCCAGTCAGTGTCCTTCAAGCGGCTCTGTCAGTCCTTCCTTCAGCGTGTGCTCTGCAGAACTGTTCCAGTGCACATTGCCAATCATATCTGGTGTCTCTATAGCGTGCTTTTAAAACCAAAATGTATTTTTCACTGTTATAGATTGAATAGCAGTTACTTGTCTTCAAGCGGGTGTGTCAGGCCTACAGTGTGTGCTCTGCAGAACTGTTCAAGTGCACATTGCCAATCATATCTGGTGTCTCTATAGCGTGCTTTTACAAAGAAAAAAGGTTTCTAGTGTAAGCTAACAGCAGCCAGTCAGTGTCCTTCAAGCGGCTCTGTCAGTCCTTCCTTCAGCGTGTGCTCTGCAGACCTGTGCCAGCGTGCTTTGACAGTTGCCAATCATATCTGGTGTCTCTATAGCGTGCTTTTACAAAGAAAAAAGGTTTCTAGTGTAAGCTAATAGCAGCCAGTCAGTGTCCTTCAAGCGGCTCTGTCATTCCTTCCTTCAGCGTGTGCTCTGCAGAACTGTTCCAGTGCACATTGCCAATCATATCTGGTGTCTCTATAGCGTGCTTTTAAAACCAAAATTTATTTTTCACTGTTATAGATTGAATAGCAGTTACTTGTCTTCAAGCGGGTGTGTCAGGCCTACAGTGTGTGCTCTGCAGAACTGTTCAAGTGCACATTGCCAATCATATCTGGTGTCTCTATAGCGTGCTTTTACAAAGAAAAAAGGTTTCTAGTGTAAGCTAATAGCAGCCAGTCAGTGTCCTTCAAGCGGCTCTGTCAGTCCTTCCTTCAGTGTGTGCTCTGCAGAACTGTTCCAGTGCACATTGCCAATCATATCTGGTGTCTCTATAGCGTGCTTTTAAAACCAAAATTTATTTTTCACTGTTATAGATTGAATAGCAGTTACTTGTCTTCAAGCGGGTGTGTCAGGCCTACAGTGTGTGCTCTGCAGAACTGTTCAAGTGCACATTGCCAATCATATCTGGTGTCTCTATAGCGTGCTTTTACAAAGAAAAAAGGTTTCTAGTGTAAGCTAACAGCAGCCAGTCAGTGTCCTTCAAGCGGCTCTGTCAGTCCTTCCTTCAGCGTGTGCTCTGCAGACCTGTGCCAGCGTGCTTTGACAGTTGCCAATCATATCTGGTGTCTCTATAGCGTGCTTTTACAAATAAAAAAGGTTTCTAGTGTAAGATAATAGCAGCCAGTCAGTGTCCTTCAAGCGGCTCTGTCAGTCCTTCCTTCAGCGTGTGCTCTGCAGAACTGTTCCAGTGCACATTGCCAAACATATCTGGTGTCTCTATAGCGTGCTTTTAAAACCAAAATTTATTTTTCACTGTTATAGATTGAATAGCAGTTACTTGTCTTCAAGCGGGTGTGTCAGGCCTACAGTGTGTGCTCTGCAGAACTGTTCAAGTGCACATTGCCAATCATATCTGGTGTCTCTATAGCGTGCTTTTAAAAACAATTTTTTTTTTCACTGTTATAGATTGAATAGCAGTTACTTGTCTTCATGCGGGTGTTTCAGGCCTACAGTGTGTGCTCTGCAGAACTGTTCAAGTGCACATTGCCAATCATATCTGGTGTCTCTATAGCGTGCTTTCACAAAGAAAAAAAGGTTTCTAGTGTAAGCTAATAGCAGCCAGTCAGTGTCCTTCAAGCGGCTCTGTCAGTCCTTCCTTCAGCGTGTGCTCTGCAGAACTGTTCCAGTGCACATTGCCAATCATATCTGGTGTCTCTATAGCGTGCTTTTAAAACCAAAATGTATTTTTCACTGTTATAGATTGAATAGCAGTTACTTGTCTTCAAGCGGGTGTGTCAGGCCTACAGTGTGTGCTCTGCAGAACTGTTCAAGTGCACATTGCCAATCATATCTGGTGTCTCTATAGCGTGCTTTTACAAAGAAAAAAGGTTTCTAGTGTAAGCTAACAGCAGCCAGTCAGTGTCCTTCAAGCGGCTCTGTCAGTCCTTCCTTCAGCGTGTGCTCTGCAGACCTGTGCCAGCGTGCTTTGACAGTTGCCAATCATATCTGGTGTCTCTATAGCGTGCTTTTACAAAGAAAAAAGGTTTCTAGTGTAAGCTAATAGCAGCCAGTCAGTGTCCTTCAAGCGGCTCTGTCATTCCTTCCTTCAGCGTGTGCTCTGCAGAACTGTTCCAGTGCACATTGCCAATCATATCTGGTGTCTCTATAGCGTGCTTTTAAAACCAAAATTTATTTTTCACTGTTATAGATTGAATAGCAGTTACTTGTCTTCAAGCGGGTGTGTCAGGCCTACAGTGTGTGCTCTGCAGAACTGTTCAAGTGCACATTGCCAATCATATCTGGTGTCTCTATAGCGTGCTTTTAAAAACACATTTTTTTTTTCACTGTTATAGATTGAATAGCAGTTACTTGTCTTCAAGCCGGTGTGTCAGGCCTACAGTGTGTGCTCTGCAGAACTGTTCAAGTGCACATTGCCAATCATATCTGGTGTCTCTATAGCGTGCTTTTACAAAGAAAAAAGGTTTCTAGTGTAAGCTAATAGCAGCCAGTCAGTGTCCTTCAAGCGGCTCTGTCAGTCCTTCCTTCAGCGTGTGCTCTGCAGAACTGTTCCAGTGCACATTGCCAATCATATCTGGTGTCTCTATAGCGTGCTTTTAAAACCAAAATTTATTTTTCACTGTTATAGATTGAATAGCAGTTACTTGTCTTCAAGCGGGTGTGTCAGGCCTACAGTGTGTGCTCTGCAGAACTGTTCAAGTGCACATTGCCAATCATATCTGGTGTCTCTATAGCGTGCTTTTACAAAGAAAAAAGGTTTCTAGTGTAAGCTAACAGCAGCCAGTTAGTGTCCTTCAAGCTGCTCTGTCAGTCCTTCCTTCAGCGTGTGCTCTGCAGACCTGTGCCAGCGTGCTTTGACAGTTGCCAATCATATCTGGTGTCTCTATAGCGTGCTTTTACAAATAAAAAAGGTTTCTAGTGTAAGCTAATAGCAGCCAGTCAGTGTCCTTCAAGCGGCTCTGTCAGTCCTTCCTTCAGCGTGTGCTCTGCAGAACTGTTCCAGTGCACATTGCCAATCATATCTGGTGTCTCTATAGCGTGCTTTTAAAACCAAAATTTATTTTTCACTGTTATAGATTGAATAGCAGTTACTTGTCTTCAAGCGGGTGTGTCAGGCCTACAGTGTGTGCTCTGCAGAACTGTTCAAGTGCACATTGCCAATCATATCTGGTGTCTCTATAGCGTGCTTTTAAAAACAATTTTTTTTTTCACTGTTATAGATTGAATAGCAGTTACTTGTCTTCATGCGGGTGTTTCAGGCCTACAGTGTGTGCTCTGCAGAACTGTTCAAGTGCACATTGCCAATCATATCTGGTGTCTCTATAGCGTGCTTTCACAAAGAAAAAAAGGTTTCTAGTGTAAGCTAATAGCAGCCAGTCAGTGTCCTTCAAGCGGCTCTGTCAGTCCTTCCTTCAGCGTGTGCTCTGCAGAACTGTTCCAGTGCACATTGCCAATCATATCTGGTGTCTCTATAGCGTGCTTTTAAAACCAAAATGTATTTTTCACTGTTATAGATTGAATAGCAGTTACTTGTCTTCAAGCGGGTGTGTCAGGCCTACAGTGTGTGCTCTGCAGAACTGTTCAAGTGCACATTGCCAATCATATCTGGTGTCTCTATAGCGTGCTTTTACAAAGAAAAAAGGTTTCTAGTGTAAGCTAACAGCAGCCAGTCAGTGTCCTTCAAGCGGCTCTGTCAGTCCTTCCTTCAGCGTGTGCTCTGCAGACCTGTGCCAGCGTGCTTTGACAGTTGCCAATCATATCTGGTGTCTCTATAGCGTGCTTTTACAAAGAAAAAAGGTTTCTAGTGTAAGCTAATAGCAGCCAGTCAGTGTCCTTCAAGCGGCTCTGTCATTCCTTCCTTCAGCGTGTGCTCTGCAGAACTGTTCCAGTGCACATTGCCAATCATATCTGGTGTCTCTATAGCGTGCTTTTAAAACCAAAATTTATTTTTCACTGTTATAGATTGAATAGCAGTTACTTGTCTTCAAGCGCGTGTGTCAGGCCTACAGTGTGTGCTCTGCAGAACTGTTCAAGTGCACATTGCCAATCATATCTGGTGTCTCTATAGCGTGCTTTTAAAAACAAATTTTTTTTTTCACTGTTATAGATTGAATAGCAGTTACTTGTCTTCAAGCGGGTGTGTCAGGCCTACAGTGTGTGCTCTGCAGAACTGTTCAAGTGCACATTGCCAATCATATCTGGTGTCTCTATAGCGTGCTTTTAAAAACATTTTTTTTTTCACTGTTATAGATTGAATAGCAGTTACTTGTCTTCAAGCGGGTGTGTCAGGCCTACAGTGTGTGCTCTGCAGAACTGTTCAAGTGCACATTGCCAATCATATCTGGTGTCTCTATAGCGTGCTTTTACAAAGAAAAAAGGTTTCTAGTGTAAGCTAATAGCAGCCAGTCAGTGTCCTTCAAGCGGCTCTGTCAGTCCTTCCTTCAGCTTGTGCTCTGCAGAACTGTTCCAGTGCACATTGCCAATCATATCTGGTGTCTCTATAGCGTGCTTTTAAAACCAAAATGTATTTTTCACTGTTATAGATTGAATAGCAGTTACTTGTCTTCAAGCGGGTGTGTCAGGCCTACAGTGTGTGCTCTGCAGAACTGTTCAAGTGCACATTGCCAATCATATCTGGTGTCTCTATAGCGTGCTTTTACAAAGAAAAAAGGTTTCTAGTGTAAGCTAACAGCAGCCAGTCAGTGTCCTTCAAGCGGCTCTGTCAGTCCTTCCTTCAGCGTGTGCTCTGCAGACCTGTGCCAGCGTGCTTTGACAGTTGCCAATCATATCTGGTGTCTCTATAGCGTGCTTTTACAAAGAAAAAAGGTTTCTAGTGTAAGCTAATAGCAGCCAGTCAGTGTCCTTCAAGCGGCTCTGTCATTCCTTCCTTCAGCGTGTGCTCTGCAGAACTGTTCCAGTGCACATTGCCAATCATATCTGGTGTCTCTATAGCGTGCTTTTAAAACCAAAATTTATTTTTCACTGTTATAGATTGAATAGCAGTTACTTGTCTTCAAGCGGGTGTGTCAGGCCTACAGTGTGTGCTCTGCAGAACTGTTCAAGTGCACATTGCCAATCATATCTGGTGTCTCTATAGCGTGCTTTTACAAAGAAAAAAGGTTTCTAGTGTAAGCTAACAGCAGCCAGTCAGTGTCCTTCAAGCGGCTCTGTCAGTCCTTCCTTCAGCGTGTGCTCTGCAGACCTGTGCCAGCGTGCTTTGACAGTTGCCAATCATATCTGGTGTCTCTATAGCGTGCTTTTACAAATAAAAAAGGTTTCTAGTGTAAGCTAATAGCAGCCGGTCAGTGTCCTTCAAGCGGCTCTGTCAGTCCTTCCTTCAGCGTGTGCTCTGCAGAACTGTTCCAGTGCACATTGCCAATCATATCTGGTGTCTCTATAGCGTGCTTTTAAAACCAAAATTTATTTTTCACTGTTATAGATTGAATAGCAGTTACTTGTCTTCAAGCGGGTGTGTCAGGCCTACAGTGTGTGCTCTGCAGAACTGTTCAAGTGCACATTGCCAATCATATCTGGTGTCTCTATAGCGTGCTTTTAAAAACACATTTTTTTTTTCACTGTTATAGATTGAATAGCAGTTACTTGTCTTCAAGCCGGTGTGTCAGGCCTACAGTGTGTGCTCTGCAGAACTGTTCAAGTGCACATTGCCAATCATATCTGGTGTCTCTATAGCGTGCTTTTACAAAGAAAAAAGGTTTCTAGTGTAAGCTAATAGCAGCCAGTCAGTGTCCTTCAAGCGGCTCTGTCAGTCCTTCCTTCAGCGTGTGCTCTGCAGAACTGTTCCAGTGCACATTGCCAATCATATCTGGTGTCTCTATAGCGTGCTTTTAAAACCAAAATTTATTTTTCACTGTTATAGATTGAATAGCAGTTACTTGTCTTCAAGCGGGTGTGTCAGGCCTACAGTGTGTGCTCTGCAGAACTGTTCAAGTGCACATTGCCAATCATATCTGGTGTCTCTATAGCGTGCTTTTAAAAACAAATTTTTTTTTTCACTGTTATAGATTGAATAGCAGTTACTTGTCTTCAAGCGGGTGTGTCAGGCCTACAGTGTGTGCTCTGCAGAACTGTTCAAGTGCACATTGCCAATCATATCTGGTGTCTCTATAGCGTGCTTTTAAAAACATTTTTTTTTTCACTGTTATAGATTGAATAGCAGTTACTTGTCTTCAAGCGGGTGTGTCAGGCCTACAGTGTGTGCTCTGCAGAACTGTTCAAGTGCACATTGCCAATCATATCTGGTGTCTCTATAGCGTGCTTTTACAAAGAAAAAAGGTTTCTAGTGTAAGCTAATAGCAGCCAGTCAGTGTCCTTCAAGCGGCTCTGTCAGTCCTTCCTTCAGCGTGTGCTCTGCAGAACTGTTCCAGTGCACATTGCCAATCATATCTGGTGTCTCTATAGCGTGCTTTTAAAACCAAAATGTATTTTTCACTGTTATAGATTGAATAGCAGTTACTTGTCTTCAAGCGGGTGTGTCAGGCCTACAGTGTGTGCTCTGCAGAACTGTTCAAGTGCACATTGCCAATCATATCTGGTGTCTCTATAGCGTGCTTTTACAAAGAAAAAAGGTTTCTAGTGTAAGCTAACAGCAGCCAGTCAGTGTCCTTCAAGCGGCTCTGTCAGTCCTTCCTTCAGCGTGTGCTCTGCAGACCTGTGCCAGCGTGCTTTGACAGTTGCCAATCATATCTGGTGTCTCTATAGCGTGCTTTTACAAAGAAAAAAGGTTTCTAGTGTAAGCTAATAGCAGCCAGTCAGTGTCCTTCAAGCGGCTCTGTCATTCCTTCCTTCAGCGTGTGCTCTGCAGAACTGTTCCAGTGCACATTGCCAATCATATCTGGTGTCTCTATAGCGTGCTTTTAAAACCAAAATTTATTTTTCACTGTTATAGATTGAATAGCAGTTACTTGTCTTCAAGCGGGTGTGTCAGGCCTACAGTGTGTGCTCTGCAGAACTGTTCAAGTGCACATTGCCAATCATATCTGGTGTCTCTATAGCGTGCTTTTACAAAGAAAAAAGGTTTCTAGTGTAAGCTAACAGCAGCCAGTTAGTGTCCTTCAAGCTGCTCTGTCAGTCCTTCCTTCAGCGTGTGCTCTGCAGACCTGTGCCAGCGTGCTTTGACAGTTGCCAATCATATCTGGTGTCTCTATAGCGTGCTTTTACAAAGAAAAAAGGTTTCTAGTGTAAGCTAATAGCAGCCAGTCAGTGTCCTTCAAGCGGCTCTGTCATTCCTTCCTTCAGCGTGTGCTCTGCAGAACTGTTCAAGTGCACATTGCCAATCATATCTGGTGTCTCTATAGCGTGCTTTTACAAAAAAAAGGTTTCTAGTGTAAGCTAACAGCAGCCAGTCAGTGTCCTTCAAGCGGCTCTGTCAGTCCTTCCTTCAGCGTGTGCTCTGCAGACCTGTGCCAGCGTGCTTTGACAGTTGCCAATCATATCTGGTGTCTCTATAGCGTGCTTTTACAAATAAAAAAGGTTTCTAGTGTAAGCTAATAGCAGCCAGTCAGTGTCCTTCAAGCGGCTCTGTCAGTCCTTCCTTCAGAGTGTGCTCTGCAGAACTGTTCCAGTGCACATTGCCAATCATATCTGGTGTCTCTATAGCGTGCTTTTAAAACCAAAATTTATTTTTCACTGTTATAGATTGAATAGCAGTTACTTGTCTTCAAGCGGGTGTGTCAGGCCTACAGTGTGTGCTCTGCAGAACTGTTCAAGTGCACATTGCCAATCATATCTGGTGTCTCTATAGCGTGCTTTTAAAAACAATTTTTTTTTTCACTGTTATAGATTGAATAGCAGTTACTTGTCTTCATGCGGGTGTTTCAGGCCTACAGTGTGTGCTCTGCAGAACTGTTCAAGTGCACATTGCCAATCATATCTGGTGTCTCTATAGCGTGCTTTCACAAAGAAAAAAAGGTTTCTAGTGTAAGCTAATAGCAGCCAGTCAGTGTCCTTCAAGCGGCTCTGTCAGTCCTTCCTTCAGCGTGTGCTCTGCAGAACTGTTCCAGTGCACATTGCCAATCATATCTGGTGTCTCTATAGCGTGCTTTTAAAAACAATTTTTTTTTTCACTGTTATAGATTGAATAGCAGTTACTTGTCTTCATGCGGGTGTTTCAGGCCTACAGTGTGTGCTCTGCAGAACTGTTCAAGTGCACATTGCCAATCATATCTGGTGTCTCTATAGCGTGCTTTTACAAAGAAAAAAGGTTTCTAGTGTAAGCTAACAGCAGCCAGTCAGTGTCCTTCAAGCGGCTCTGTCAGTCCTTCCTTCAGCGTGTGCTCTGCAGACCTGTGCCAGCGTGCTTTGACAGTTGCCAATCATATCTGGTGTCTCTATAGCGTGCTTTTACAAAGAAAAAAGGTTTCTAGTGTAAGCTAATAGCAGCCAGTCAGTGTCCTTCAAGCGGCTCTGTCAGTCCTTCCTTCAGAGTGTGCTCTGCAGAACTGTTCCAGTGCACATTGCCAATCATATCTGGTGTCTCTATAGCGTGCTTTTAAAACCAAAATTTATTTTTCACTGTTATAGATTGAATAGCAGTTACTTGTCTTCAAGCGGGTGTGTCAGGCCTACAGTGTGTGCTCTGCAGAACTGTTCAAGTGCACATTGCCAATCATATCTGGTGTCTCTATAGCGTGCTTTTAAAAACAATTTTTTTTTTCACTGTTATAGATTGAATAGCAGTTACTTGTCTTCATGCGGGTGTTTCAGGCCTACAGTGTGTGCTCTGCAGAACTGTTCAAGTGCACATTGCCAATCATATCTGGTGTCTCTATAGCGTGCTTTCACAAAGAAAAAAAGGTTTCTAGTGTAAGCTAATAGCAGCCAGTCAGTGTCCTTCAAGCGGCTCTGTCAGTCCTTCCTTCAGCGTGTGCTCTGCAGAACTGTTCCAGTGCACATTGCCAATCATATCTGGTGTCTCTATAGCGTGCTTTTAAAACCAAATTTATTTTTCACTGTTATAGATTGAATAGCAGTTACTTGTCTTCAAGCGGGTGTGTCAGGCCTACAGTGTGTGCTCTGCAGAACTGTTCAAGTGCACATTGCCAATCATATCTGGTGTCTCTATAGCGTGCTTTTACAAAGAAAAAAGGTTTCTAGTGTAAGCTAACAGCAGCCAGTCAGTGTCCTTCAAGCGGCTCTGTCAGTCCTTCCTTCAGCGTGTGCTCTGCAGACCTGTGCCAGCGTGCTTTGACAGTTGCCAATCATATCTGGTGTCTCTATAGCGTGCTTTTACAAAGAAAAAAGGTTTCTAGTGTAAGCTAATAGCAGCCAGTCAGTGTCCTTCAAGCGGCTCTGTCAGTCCTTCCTTCAGCGTGTGCTCTGCAGACCTGTGCCAGCGTGCTTTGACAGTTGCCAATCATATCTGGTGTCTCTATAGCGTGCTTTTACAAAGAAAAAAGGTTTCTAGTGTAAGCTAATAGCAGCCAGTCAGTGTCCTTCAAGCGGCTCTGTCAGTCCTTCCTTCAGCGTGTGCTCTCCAGAACTGTTCCAGTGCACATTGCCAATCATATCTGGTGTCTCTATAGCGTGCTTTTAAAACCAATTTTTTTTTTCACTGTTATAGATTGAATAGCAGTTACTTGTCTTCAAGTGGGTGTGTCAGGCCTACAGTGTGTGCTCTGCAGAACTGTTCAAGTGCACATTGCCAATCATATCTGGTGTCTCTATAGCGTGCTTTTACAAAGAAAAAAGGTTTCTAGTGTAAGCTAATAGCAGCCAGTCAGTGTCCTTCAAGCGGCTCTGTCAGTCCTTCCTTCAGAGTGTGCTCTGCAGAACTGTTCCAGTGCACATTGCCAATCATATCTGGTGTCTCTATAGCGTGCTTTTAAAACCAAAATTTATTTTTCACTGTTATAGATTGAATAGCAGTTACTTGTCTTCAAGCGGGTGTGTCAGGCCTACAGTGTGTGCTCTGCAGAACTGTTCAAGTGCACATTGCCAATCATATCTGGTGTCTCTATAGCGTGCTTTTAAAAACAATTTTTTTTTTCACTGTTATAGATTGAATAGCAGTTACTTGTCTTCATGCGGGTGTTTCAGGCCTACAGTGTGTGCTCTGCAGAACTGTTCAAGTGCACATTGCCAATCATATCTGGTGTCTCTATAGCGTGCTTTCACAAAGAAAAAAAGGTTTCTAGTGTAAGCTAATAGCAGCCAGTCAGTGTCCTTCAAGCGGCTCTGTCAGTCCTTCCTTCAGCGTGTGCTCTGCAGAACTGTTCCAGTGCACATTGCCAATCATATCTGGTGTCTCTATAGCGTGCTTTTAAAACCAAATTTATTTTTCACTGTTATAGATTGAATAGCAGTTACTTGTCTTCAAGCGGGTGTGTCAGGCCTACAGTGTGTGCTCTGCAGAACTGTTCAAGTGCACATTGCCAATCATATCTGGTGTCTCTATAGCGTGCTTTTACAAAGAAAAAAGGTTTCTAGTGTAAGCTAACAGCAGCCAGTCAGTGTCCTTCAAGCGGCTCTGTCAGTCCTTCCTTCAGCGTGTGCTCTGCAGACCTGTGCCAGCGTGCTTTGACAGTTGCCAATCATATCTGGTGTCTCTATAGCGTGCTTTTACAAAGAAAAAAGGTTTCTAGTGTAAGCTAATAGCAGCCAGTCAGTGTCCTTCAAGCGGCTCTGTCAGTCCTTCCTTCAGCGTGTGCTCTGCAGACCTGTGCCAGCGTGCTTTGACAGTTGCCAATCATATCTGGTGTCTCTATAGCGTGCTTTTACAAAGAAAAAAGGTTTCTAGTGTAAGCTAATAGCAGCCAGTCAGTGTCCTTCAAGCGGCTCTGTCAGTCCTTCCTTCAGCGTGTGCTCTCCAGAACTGTTCCAGTGCACATTGCCAATCATATCTGGTGTCTCTATAGCGTGCTTTTAAAACCAATTTTTTTTTTCACTGTTATAGATTGAATAGCAGTTACTTGTCTTCAAGTGGGTGTGTCAGGCCTACAGTGTGTGCTCTGCAGAACTGTTCAAGTGCACATTGCCAATCATATCTGGTGTCTCTATAGCGTGCTTTTACAAAGAAAAAAGGTTTCTAGTGTAAGCTAATAGCAGCCAGTCAGTGTCCTTCAAGCGGCTAAGTCAGTCCTTCCTTCAGCGTGTGCTCTCCAGAACTGTTCCAGTGCACATTGCCAATCATATCTGGTGTCTCTATAGCGTGCTTTTAAAACCCAAATTTTTTTTCACTGTTATAGATTGAATAGCAGTTACTTGTCTTCAAGCGGGTGTGTCAGGCCTACAGTGTGTGCTCTGCAGAACTGTTCAAGTGCACATTGCCAATCATATCTGGTGTCTCTATAGCGTGCTTTTACAAAGAAAATTTGTTTTTCACTGTTATAGATTGAATAGCAGTTACTTGTCTTCAAGCGGGTGTGTCAGGCCTACAGTGTGTGCTCTGCAGAACTTTTACAGTTCACATTGCCAATCATATCTGGTCTCACAGTAGCTTGCACGCATAGTACCACTAATCCCCCCAAAAATGACAGGCAGAGGCAGGCCACCCCGCAGGGGCCGTCGTGTTCGTGGTGCTGTGATTCCCTTTTGCCCTAGAATAATGCCCAGTTTTCAGAAGCCACGTACCCTGAACTTGAAAAGTTCTGAGGACATAGTTGACTGGCTAACACAGGACACCCAATCTTGTACAGCCTCCGCTCGGAACCTTGACGCACCATCCTCCTCCAGCTTAGCTTCAGGCACCTCTCAAGATACCACTCACCCGCCTGCCGCCACCACCAAAACTAGCACCACAGCCGCTTTACTTGGTATGTCAGAGGAGTTATTCACACACCCGTTTGAAGAAATGAGTGATGCGCAACCATTATTGCTAGAGGATGTAGATAACAGGGATATGTCTCAGGCAGGCAGCATTAAACACATGGAGGTACGGTGTGATGATGATGATGTTGTACCCGCTGCTGCTTCCTTTTCTGAGTTGTCAGATACAAGCGAAGCGGTTGATGATGATGCGTCCATGGATGTCACGTGGGTGCCCGCTCGGCAAGAAGAAGAACAGGGCGAAAGTTCAGATGGGGAGACAGAGAGGAGGAGGAGACGAGTTGGAAGCAGGGGGGGTCGTTGCAAAGAGCTAGTGGCACAGTCAGACAGCATGCATTGGCACCCGGGGTCAGCCCGACAGCACGCCAATCAACGCATGCTGTGTCCACCACCAGAATGCCGTCATTGCAGAGCTCAGCAGTGTGGCATTTTTTGTTTGTGTCTGCCTCGGACAACAGCGATGCCATTTGCAACCTGCACCAAAGGAAACTGAGTCGTGGGAGGTCCAACACCCACCTAGGTACAACTGCTTTGCGTAGGCACATGATCTCACATCACAAACACCTATGGGATCAACACATGAGTACAAGCAGCACGCCTACTCTAAGTCGCCATCCTCCTCCTGGTCTAGCATCTTCAGCCACGTCAACCACTGCTGTCCTTCTTGCCCCCTCTCAACCATCCGCCACTCCGTCTCCAACCTTGAGCAGTTCCCGCTCATCTGCCCACAGTCATGTGTCTGTCAAGGACATGTTTGAGCGTAAGAAGCCAATGTCACCAAGTCACCCCCTTGCCCAGCGTCTGACAGCTGGCTTGTCTGAACTATTAGCCCGCCAGCTTTTACCATACAATCTGGTTGAGTCTGAGGCGTTCAAAAAATTTGTAGCTATTGGGACACCGCAGTGGAAGGTACCCGGCCGGAATTTCTTTTCACAAAAGGCAATCCCCAACTTGTACTCGATACTGTGCAAAAGGAAGTCATGGCATGTCTGGCACACAGTGTTGGGGCAAGGGTCCATCTGACCACTGATACCTGGTCTGCAAAGCATGGTCAGGGCAGGTATATCACCTACACTGCGCATTGGGTAAACCTGCTGACGGCTGACAAGCAAGGAATGCGTGGCATTGCAGAGGAGTTGGTGACACCGCCACGAATTGCAGGCAGTCCTGCTGCCACCTCCTCTACTCCTCCTACTCCATCCTCTTCCATAACCTCCTCGGCTGAGTCCTCTTGTGCTGCTGCGTCTTGCTCCACATCAACGGCACCCCCCCAGCTCCCCAGGTACTATTCCACATCCCGGATACGGCAGTGTCACGCCGTCTTGGGTTTGACTTGCTTGAAAGCAGAGAGTCACACCGGACAAGCACTCCTGTCCGCCCTGAACGCACAGGTGGAAAAGTGGCTGACTCCGCAGCAACTGGATATCGGCAAAGTGGTGTGTGACAACGGAAAAAATTTGATAGCGGCATTGAAGTTGGGCAAGTTGAAACATGTGCCGTGCATGGCACATGTGTGTAATCTGATCATACAACGCTTTGTGCATAAGTACACAGGCTTACAGGATGTCCTGAAGCAGGCCAGGAAGGTGTGTGGCCATTTCAGGCGTTCCTACACGGCCATGGCTCACTTTGCCGATATCCAGCGGCGAAACAACATGCCAGTGAGGCGCTTGATTTGCGACAGCCCTACACGTTGGAATTCAACACTCCTAATGTTCGACCGCCTGCTCCAACAAGAAAAAGCTGTTAATGAATATTTGTATGACTGGGGGGCTAGGACAGCCTCTGGGGAGCTGGGAATTTTTTTGCCACGTTACTGGACGCTCATGCGCAATGCCTGTAGGCTCATGCGTCCTTTTGAGGAGGTGACAAACCTAGTCAGTCGCAACGAAGGCACCATCAGCGACATCATACCATTTGTTTTCTTCCTGGAGCGTGCCCTGCGAAGAGTGCTGGATTAGGCTGTAGATGAGCGTGAAGAGGAAGAGGAAGAGTTGTGGTCACCATCACCACCAGAAACAGCCTTATCAGCATCGCTTGCTGGACCTGCGGCAACGCTGGAAGAGGATTGTGAGGAAGAGGAGTCAGAGGAGGATTGTAGCTTTGAGGAGGAGGAGGAGCAAGACCAAACACAACAGGCATCCCAGGGTGCTCGTTGTCACCTATCTGGTACCTGTGGTGTTGTACGTGGCTGGGGGGGAAGAACATACCTTCAATGACATCAGTGAGGAGGAGGAACGGGAAATGAGTAGCTCGGCATCCAACCTTGTGCAAATGGGGTCTTTCATGCTGTCCTGCCTGTTGAGGGACCCTCGTATAAAAAGGCTAAAGGAGAACGACCTGTACTGGGTGTCCACGCTACTAGACCCCCGGTATAAGCAGAAAGTGGCGGAAATGTTACCGAATTACAAGTCGGAAAGGATGCAGCATTTGCAAAATAAATTAAAAAGTATGCTTTACACAGCGTATAAGGGTGATGTCACAGCACAACGGGAATCTAACAGGGGGAGAGGTGGAAGTCATCCTCCTCCTCCTCCTCCCACGACCATGCCGGCAAGGACAGGACGCTTTAAAGACGTGTTGTTGATGGAGGACATGCGGACCTTTTTAAGTCCTATGCATCGCCACAGCCCTTCGGGATCCACCCTCAGAGAGCGACTCGACCGACAGGTAGCAGACTACCTCGCCTTAACTGCAGATATCGACACTCTGAGGAGCGATGAACCCCTTGACTACTGGGTGTGCAGGCTTGACCTGTGGCCTGAGCTATCCCAATTTGCGATAGAACTTCTGGCCTGCCCCGCTTCAAGTGTCCTGTCAGAAAGGACCTTCAGTGCAGCAGGAGGTATTGTCACTGAGAAGAGAAGTCGCCTATGTCAAAAAAGTCTAGATTACCTCACCTTTATTAAGATGAATGAGGGATGGATCCCGAAGGGACTGACACTGGGCGATACATTTGATTAAAAAAGGCCTGATGAAATGAGCTGCCTTGGGCTAAAAATGGTCCACACGCTGCTGTATTTTAGCTCTGAATGACGTTTGACTTGCGTGACTTATCCGCCACCAACTAGGGTTCAAGCCGCCATGTTTTAGGGCACTTTCTGCCTGTGAAACAAACATAAATTTTTCTGGCCTCTGCTACAGCAGCGGCTGCAACAATACCAAATTTTTCAGGCATGTGTACATGCCTAATTTTTAGGCCCACTGGTGCAGCACTGTGGCTTCAAAAACCAAACCAAAAAAAAATCCTCCAAGATGGCACCAATATACCAGTGGTCTAAGCATCTTCCCACCTTGGCCTAAAAAGGGGAGGTGATTCAACAATTAAAAATCTCTGCCATTTACACGTCCACTGATAGGAGACGCGGAAGGTATTAAACTGATATGAACAATACTAAACTCACCACTCCTATCTGGTGGCACATTAGCTTGCCCGCGCAGTGCCCCAAATTTCAAGTAAGAGGACCGACCAAGCATCTTCTTCCATCTCCCTGTTACATAAATCAATGCCATATCCATAGAAATTGTAGAGAATATCCAGGATAGTTTTACAGGGCCAAATCATGTCGCCTGTTGAAAGAGGTGACCTTGCTCGGGTCCCAGGTATGCGGTTCCTAAAATGGCTGCCATATACATGTCCTCTGATAGGAGATGCGGAAGGTATTAAACTGATATGAACAATACTAAACTCACCACTCCTATCTGGTGGCACATTAGCTTGCCCGCGCAGTGCCCCAAATTTCAAGTAAGAGGACCGACCAAGCATCTTCTTCCATCTCCCTGTTACATAAATCAATGCCATATCCATAGAAATTGTAGAGAATATCCAGGATAGTTTTACAGGGCCAAATCATGTCGCCTGTTGAAAGAGGTGACCTTGCTCGGGTCCCAGGTGTGCGGTTCCTAAAATGGCTGCCATATACATGTCCTCTGATAGGAGATGCGGAAGGTATTAAACTGATATGAACAATACTAAACTCACCACTCCTATCTGGTGGCACATTAGCTTGCCCGCGCAGTGCCCCAAATTTCAAGTAAGAGGACCGACCAAGCATCTTCTTCCATCTCCCTGTTACATAAATCAATGCCATATCCATAGAAATTGTAGAGAATATCCAGGATAGTTTTACAGGACCAAATCATGTCGCCTGTTGAAAGAGGTGACCTTGCTCGGGTCCCAGGTGTGCGGTTCCTAAAATGGCTGCCATATACATGTCCTCTGATAGGAGACGCGGAAGGTATTAAACTGATATGAACAATACTAAACTCACCACTCCTATCTGGTGGCACATTAGCTTGCCCGCGCAGTGCCCCAAATTTCAAGTAAGAGGACCGACCAAGCATCTTCTTCCATCTCCCTGTTACATAAATCAATGCCATATCCATAGAAATTGTAGAGAATATCCAGGATAGTTTTACAGGGCCAAATCATGTCGCCTGTTGAAAGAGGTGACCTTGCTCGGGTCCCAGGTGTGCGGTTCCTAAAATGGCTGCCATATACATGTCCTCTGATAGGAGACGCGGAAGGTATTAAACTGATATGAACAATACTAAACTCACCACTCCTATCTGGTGGCACATTAGCTTGCCCGCGCAGTGCCCCAAATTTCAAGTAAGAGGACCGACCAAGCATCTTCTTCCATCTCCCTGTTACAAAAATCAATGCCATATCCATAGAAATTGTAGAGAATATCCAGGATAGTTTTACAGGGCCAAATCATGTCGCCTGTTGAAAGAGGTGACCTTGCTTGGGTCCCAGGTGTGCGGTTCCTAAAATGGCTGCCATATACACGTCCACTGATAGGAGACGCGGAAGGTATTATACTGATATGAACATTTACTAAACTCACCACTCCGAGTGCTGTTATTTATTGAATTTTTTTGTGGTGAGGCTTTACAGGACAGAGTGCTTCTCCACGGGACATGTTAACTCACGGGCAGCTGGCTCATCAAGGAACCAGAGCAGCTTGAACGAGGTGACCTTGCTCAGGTCCCAGGTGTGCGGTTCCTAAAATGGCTGCCATATACACGTCCACTGATAGGAGACGCGGAAGGTATTAAACTGATATGAACAATTCTCCACTCCTATCAGTAGGTCCGTCCCATTGTGATTTATGCCCCCCACCCACCGCGTAGGGATGGGGGCCGGGGGTGAGGAAAGTAGGCCCCCCCATTGTGATTTATGGCCCCCACCCACCGCGCAGGGGTGGGTGCCGAGGGGGGGAGGACAGTAGGTCCCCCCATTGTGATTTATGGCCCCCACCCACCGCACAGGGGTTGAGGAGGACAGTAGCTCCCCCCAGTGTGTATCATGGGCTTTGAGGACAGGTGTCAATCCATACCTGCCAAGTGACCCTATGTAGGGGTAACAGTCCCTATTCTGCTCTGTGTCAGTGTGTATCATGGTCTCTGTGGACGGGGAACAGTCTCTATTCTGCTCTGTGTCAGTGTGTATCATGGACTCTGTGGACGGGGAACAGTCTCTATTCTGCTCTGTGTCAGTGTGTATCATGGTCTCTGTGGACGGGGAACAGTCTCTATTCTGCTCTGTGTCAGTGTGTATCATGGTCTCTGTGGACGGGGAACAGTCTCTATTCTGCTCTGTGTCAGTGTGTATCATGGACTCTGTGGACGGGGAACAGTCTCTATTCTGCTCTGTGTCAGTGTGTATCATGGTCTCTGTTACAAATCGCTATTTGTAACTGGCCCTTTAAATGAGAAATTGCCCTGCTTCCCTGGATTGTGGAGAAGCATGTTTGCCAGCCTCCTTCCTCATGACTATGGCCCCTGGAAGATTGTGCCCCTGAAAACTGATGAACTTTTATTGGGTGTGTATGGCCCTTTAAGAACCGTCTGGGGACATATTGTGACTTTGCTGAACAATACCCCTTTAAGACTATGTCCCCAGACCTGTAAAATAACTTTCCCCTGGCTTTCCCACACTTGGTTCAGTAAATAGGGCTTACTGAATCAAGTACCACACAGGCGGACCACCCAGAAGTTAAAGTGTGCAGGCAATTTACCTCCCAGGCTGTGAGGTTACTGCAGGTTAATTGCACGTGGCGGCGGCCATCTTTGTTCATTCGAATGCGGTCAGCGGTGTATGCTAAAGATTCTGTGGAACTGAAATCGGATACACATTTTAACGAACACCGCTGACCCTTACCTTATCCTACACTTAGTTTTTCAGCTCCAGAGACTAAGTCCCGTTCGAAATGGGACTTAGTCGTTTTTCGGCATGAAATTGACCGATCGCACAACCCAAATCAATGGAACTGTTTTGGGCAGGAAATTGTACTTGCGGTCGGTCATAAAGGGACCTCCAGCTAACTTTTGATCCACTGGAGGGATTTGGCTGGAAGTGTTTATGTTTGATGTATGCTGAGTCTGAATATGTAATTTTTATGGAGATTGAATGTATAGTTTTAAAGTTACAGTGTATGTGTGAAAACTGTATTTTTACTGTATGCTATAATTATGTTATATGTTTATCTGAGGGGAGGAGACGTGGGGGTGGTACCATGTATGTGATTGGTTAATTTCAACCTCCCCCTGGGAGTGTCCTGTGTGTGCCTTTTTGTAATAAAAAGCAGGCTGGGTGTTCCAGTCCTCAGTTCTTCTTGACCCTTCAAAACGTAGCCTTGTCTCGTTATTGGAGGGAATTGCTGTATTACACTGGGGATTGTTATGCTCTGCATATTCCCCTGAGCTTAATCACTTAGCTCTTTTAAGAGCTTGTTCCGGATACGCTCTCCTGGAGGAGAGGTCTTCCCCACACGGTCCTGAATGCTGGAGGTTCATTCCAGGGTGGAAGGAAGACGGCGCGGCTCCAGTTAAGCTACGGCGGTTGTGGAGCGTGCGGTGGTTGTGGTGTCGTCTGCAGTGCTTGGAGTCCTCTGAGAGCGCTAGGAGCATCCATCAACGGAGGGTACTCGGTCGGAGTACACGGAGCTCCGTTACAGTCTCTGTGGACGGGGAACAGTCTATATTCTGCTCTGTGTCAGTGTGTATCATGGTCTCTGTGGACGGGGAACAGTCTCTATTCTGCTCTGTGTCAGTGTGTATCATGGTCTCTGTGGACGGTGAACAGTCTCTATACTGCTCTGTGTCAGTGTGTATCATGGTCTCTGTGGACAGGGAACAGTCTCTATTCTGCTCTGTGTCAGTGTGTATCAGGGGTTTTGAGGACAGGTGTCAATCCATATCTGCCAAGTGACCCTATGTAGGGGGAACAGTCCCTATTCTGCTCTGTGTCAGTGTGTATCAGGGGTTTTGAGGACAGGTATCAATCCATATCTGCCAAGTGACCCTATGTAGGGGGAACAGTCCCTATTCTGCTCTGTGTCAGTGTGTATCATGGTCTCTGTGGACGGTGAACAGTCTCTATTCTGCTCTGTGTCAGTGTGTATCATGGTCTCTGTGGACAGGGAACAGTCTCTATTCTGCTCTGTGTCAGTGTGTATCAGGGGTTTTGAGGACAGGTGTCAATCCATATCTGCCAAGTGACCCTATGTAGGGGGAACAGTCCCTATTCTGCTCTGTGTCAGTGTGTATCAGGGATTTTGAGGACAGTTGTCAATCCATATCTGCCAAGTGACCCTATGTAGGGGGAACAGTCCCTATTCTGCTCTGTGTCAGTGTGTATCAGGGGTTTCGAGGACAGGTGTCAATCCATATCTGCCAAGTGACCCTATGTAGGAGGAACAGTCCCTATTCTGCTCTGTGTCAGTGTGTATCAGGGATTTTGAGGACAGGTGTCAATCCATATCTGCCAAGTGACCCTATGTAGGGGGAACAGTCTCTATTCTGCTCTGTGTCAGTGTGTATCAGGGATCATTAGGATAGGTGTCAATTCATATCTGCCAAGTGACCCTATGTAGGGGGAACAGTCCCTATTCTGCTCTGTGTCAGTGTGTATCAGGGATTTGACTATCTTTATTCAGATTGAAAAAATACAATTCCAGGAAAAATTTAACAAACATTTACAAGAACATGTTATGCACATCATAGAAACCACGAAAACCTCTTTAAAGCCACAAACTTAAGACAAAAAATACGTACACACAATGTGTAAGGGTTTGAAAGAATATTCTGAATCCTTACACGTTTACTTTATCGTTTGTTTGATTTTTGTGAACCATATATAAACTACAAGCAGCGTGAAAACTATAAAAACTCAAGTGGCCATGCTGATCAAATTAAATAGTATGCTTTACACAGCGTATAAGGGTGATGTCACAGCACAACGGGAATGTAACAGGGGAAGAGGTGAAAGTCATCCTCCCCCTCCCACGACCCCGCCATATCTGCCAAGTGACCCTATGTAGGGGTAACAGTCTCTATTCTGCTCTGTGTCAGTGTGTATCATGGTCTCTGAGGACGGGGAACAGTCTCTATTCTGCTCTGTGTCAGTGTGTATCAGGGCAGGGCTTTGAGGACAGGTGTCAATGTTAGGTGATTTCTGCCCTTTATGGATTAAAAGCAGACTCTGCATCAACTGTGCAATTTTCCATGGGATCCCCCTCCGGCATGCCACAGTCCAGGTGTTAGTCCCCTTGAAACAACTTTTCCATCACTTTTGTGGCAGAAAGAGTCCCTGTTGGTTTTAAAATTCGCCTGCCCATTGAACCGAAAATTTCGGGTTCGCGACAACACTAGCTGTTTATACTAAGAGTATTTTAACATTTCTTATAGTAAAATAATGCAGTTGTAGTGATATTTTTTACGCAGTGACAATGTAATATTTTTGCTTCTTTTAGGTTTATCTTCATCAAAGTCGCCAATTATGACAAGGCGAAACAAAGGGCAAAACAAAAAAAAGAAAGGAAAAGGAAGAAAAATAGATCCATGTCAGAGGAAATACAAGGAATTTTGCATTCATGGAGAATGTCGATATCTCAAGGCACTAAAGACACCATCCTGTGTGTATGTTATTTATTTACAGTATTTCAGTTAGAAACACCTACTGATCAGCTTTAATTAGCAATTGTATTCCTACTGAAAAAAAGCAACTATAAATATTTCTGTAAAAATTTAATTAATACACATGACCAGAAATGGATTTACCAATCTCATGACATGCCTAGTACATCCAGACTAAGGGTAATATAAACAAATGGAAAAATAGATTTATAATTGCATCCAATCATACCAGTGCAGCTTTACCAATCTATCATCAAGGATAACAAATGATCCAGAACGTATCAATGTATTTAGGGGATATAAATAAAATCTGAGCCCTTGGTATTCATTAAGGAATTGTTTAAAACAGGGGTGTCCAAAACGTAGATCCCCAGATGTTTTAAAACTACAGCTTCCATGATGCTTTGTCATTCTAAAGGCATTCTAAATGAATGCAAAGCATCATCAGAGTTGCTGTTCTACAACATCTGGGGATCTACCTTTTGACACCCCTGGTTTCTAAGGACACTCTAGACTGCTAAAGCATTTCAGCTTCAGAGAAAAGGCAGTGTTTACATTTCATCCTAGGGACACCTCAATGGCCACTCCTCAGATGGCTCCTAGAGGGGCTTCCTTTGGCAGTGCATGGAGACACTTAAATTTCCTCATAGAGATGCATTGATTCAGTGCCTCTTTATGAGGAAATGCTGATAGGCCAGGGTGTTTTTTGGCTCCACCCTTGCCCCAGCTACTTGGCAATCTGAGCTAATCCAGTGCTTTCCTATGGGAAAGCACTGTGGTTGGCTCAGATAATCACTTCTGATTATATCAGCCAAAGAGACAGACCAAGGGCAGAGCCAGGACCAGCAGGCTGGAACAAAGGCAAAATTGTACTATATTTAGGGGGCAAAGGGAGCCAGGGGGGCTAGATAGTGATTTTAACATTGTAGGGTCAGGAATATGTTTGTGTTCCTGACCATATAGTGTTCCTTTAACCTTTTTACACACTCCCTGCCTGCCAACCAGACAACCAGTCATGTTATGGCTTGGTTGTTCTCAGCGTAGCTAAACTCTTGGAACATGCAGTTGCCCATAGCACCTGCAATTCCAAGCCTTCACACTGAACAGCATTGTAAAGTCTGTAAGTGGACAGCCACACAAATTCTGAGCTGGGTTAGAAGGCAGGGCTTGCAAAGATTACAAACAAGACAACTGCAGCTTTTGTAAGCTATATTTAGATATACCCACAGTAAAACAATGCATAATTAAATGCATGCATGTATTCCTTGGGAATATCTACTAAACAGCGATTTTTTTTTTTTTTTTAAATCTAGGAGGTGGAGTGTCCCTTTAAGAAAGACAACATTCTAGCAACTGTAGAGTTATCTTGGATTTTAAAATGTAAGGATTCCCTTAATAATTCATTTTAGGTCTTTAGATCTGTTTTACCAATATGAATTAATACTGACCTTTGACAGTAGAAATAGGAACCAATAGGTATACAATTAACCAGTGGCTGGGCTCCCATCAGAACCTTTGTGTACACTTAAAAAACCACCAGCCAGGGCTCCCAGACACACACAAACGTGCTCCTAAGCGCACAGATAATTGCTCACAGGCATGCACAAACAGTTATATAAACAAATACAGCAACAAATGAACATCAGATAAAATATACAACAAACTGATATACATATCCTACAAGATCACATACACACACAAACACAGATACACACTTTCAAATACACATATATAAAGAAACAAAGATACTTGCAAACTGAAATGCACACACCCACATACATAGGAGACACACACACAAGTATGCTCACTGCTAAGCCTACTAATAGACACAGACTGATAAACAAAAATACACTGCCAGACACACACAGGGATATTTATAGCCAGCAGGGCTGGACTAAGAACGGAAAGCAGCCCCGGCAAAAATAGTCCAGACCTGTAGTTCAGCGTGTCACATAGTGTGTTTGTATTCTTTATATTTATGTGATTTAGGAGCTGTTATATTGTTACTTACCTGCAGCCTCTCACTCCAGATGTTTTTATAGTGTTGTAACAATCACCCTCCATGTCGCCCCCTGTCTGTTGTGATTGGTCATGCTTGGGGACACTTCCTTCATGCCCATGCCAGCATCAGTATATTGACATCAGTCTGTCAATGGTATATATATATATATATATATATATATATATATATATATATATATATATATAAACATGTTCCACAGTTCCACATGAATAAATCATACAAGGTCACTGATGCACACACACAAAATCTCAAAAAGCAAGTGAAAAAAGGCACTATAACAATAATCCTCTACCCAAAAATATTTTCTTTTTTTTGTGTAAAAAAAGAAAAAGGAAACTTTGTATTGCATAAAAGCAGCACCTAAACAAGTGCAATAGCTCATAAAACACACTGAAAAATATATATAAAAAACTAAACATAGGTGCACTGTTCCTTTAAGACAAATAATTCCGTAAAGTGCAATATTATTCTATAAAGTGCAAAAATGGAATTCACACTGATACCGGAGAAACTGACGGAAGCCAAGCACAGAGAGATGGACACAGGTTTCTTCAGGAAGGAAGAGATTCTTTATTCGGTTCACCGATCGGGACTCAGAGGGACTAATGTCACCAAAATACAGCAAGTTCTGAGCCCCGGACAATAGTGCAGGCTCCTTATATAGGCACATAACTCCTCCCATATTAAACTCCACCCGCACATTCTCTTGACCAATCAATACAAATAAGAATTAACTTCCTGCTTGACCGCATGGCCTGTCCAGCACAATGGAGGAGGGGAATACTACATCCTGTATTCTTGCACATGCTCCGTACACTACTGATCGTATCTTGCCTCGTGCAACCAACTGATCGATACGTCAGCATATGCACGTACACATGCCACGTGGTAATCTCGGCCTACCAAATTTATTTTTACCGAGATTCCACCACATTCCCCCCTTTGATGCCTCTTGATATTTCACAATTACTTGAGGCATCACTTAACCTTGGTTTGCATACACCGCAAGTTACCTTGAACCAGACCAGACTTATCTATGATGTGAATCTTCAACACTCATCTTCCTGCATTGGTTCTCCCTGATCTAGAGCCTTATATTTATAAATTGCCATTATCTGTGCAGCAGCCTTCCTCTCTGCTATATTTTCTATCAGGCTTTGCACAGACCTAACTACTAAGGGTATAAGACATGGCAGGAGTAGACACAACATTAAAATCAATAGGACTCCACCTACCAATGCCTTAATCCCTCCAAACTGCTCATACCAGCTACCAAACCAACTACTTGGATTGTACCCTTTCCATACCTGAGTAGGCACATGCGCTAGTTTAACCATATGGCTAGTAAGCTCAGCTATTGCTTGCCCTTCGTCATCTATTTGAAGACAGCAATTGCTCAGGTTAAACTTCCCACATACACCTCCCTCTACTGCCAATAGGTAATCCAAGGCTAATCTATTTTGGTATACTGCTGTCCTCATCCTGGTATTATGCTTCGCTAGAAGATTGAGCGCTTGTGAGGTCTCATTAGTAATAATCTCAACCACTGCCTGTAATCTTATAATACGGTTGAACATATAAATTGGGGTTCTATAACCAAAAGTACTATCTGCCCACGTGGCTGGCCCATAGTAATCTATAATACGCTGGGGAGGCCATTCATCATCTTCCCAGGCGCCTATCTCTATGGGTCCCCTTTTCTTCCTATGATTCACATCATACACTTTAACACCTAAAGTCTCACCTGTTTCGATAGGTAACAAGAAGAAGGATGGTTTGAGCATACCCAACACACATGCCCCTTCCCAGTCCTGTGGCAACTCCGAATAGGCTTTCTTACCACAGATCCAGTACAAATTTGCTGGGGCTCTCCAATTAGATGTGATGGATAAATCAAACCATACGTCCTTTAAATTGGCATATCTTGCAAACGGGTTAGATGGTTCTGAGACATTTGAAGCCGACCACCAAGTTGTATTCTTTGTATCATCATCATAAGCTTTTTGCCCTAGACAAGTTAATTCTCCTACAGAAGTATTATACATCATTCCTTTCCTCGCTATGCAAACATAACCTATGATGGAGGTCTTTAATCTCCACTCAGATTTACCTCTAACACTCATATGATAATCAGCTTGTGAAGATATTAATTGTTCAACTGCCTCAGAACCGGACATTACCTCCTTTGCTTCCCAAGGCCATTGGTCTCCCATGTTAGTACCTCCACACACATAGCAGTTGGTAACATTAAGACTACCGGCAATACTTTCAGCTAAATCAATGAACAGGTTTTTAGCGTTATGGGGGATCTTATTATCTATACTCATTTCTTCGTAGAAGGAATGATATACCTGATGAGTCTGGGAGGTTACCGTATCAGTCTCTATCCCTATAAACAATACTGTCCCAGGGTCTAAACCCGTCCCATATATTTGGAACCCAAATAAATTACCATATTTATCTAAGAACTTGTCAGGGTTATTTATAAGTATATGGATGGGATTGCATTCCATAGACTTACAGTATGGATTGGTAGGCAACTTAGTCACAATCATGTCCTTGTCGGCTGTCTGTCCCCAAGTTGCCCACCCCACACAAGACCAATATGGGCAAAAGTTATAATCTCTATTTGGGCATCTAGGACTCACATACTTATTTTTACTACTGGGACAAATATATTTATCGTTAGACCCATACGTTCTCTCCCATCTAAGATCCCCACATACATTCCACGGCTTTCTACCACTTGATATCGCTTTACACGCATCAAATAGCAGAACACCTGAAGAATATACGGATTCTAATACCGTTTTGTTAATTAGGGTCCCCTGAGGATCTCCATTCCTGAGAGTCAACCAAATTGTACGGGGTTGATACTCTGGACTGAAGCACTTAGGTTCTCCTACCCCTAAATGGCACACACTATATTCTATATTTAAGTATCTACATCTTGATACATCTCCTTTACACTCGTATTGCGAATGCCAAATTAGGGTCTGGGAAATATGGTTACCTGTTCTTGTAGTCTTAATGCATACCTCACAGCTAGGAGTGTCGGTACCTCTACCTTCCTGAATATAAAAATACACATATAAAAACATTATTAGAAACACATCTTTCGTCGTCATCCTCAGTCTTCGTCCGTGCAAAGGCACCTCAGCTTCCAGGATGTAAGGGCTGCAGGGAATGGAGTTCTGCTCGTCTTCACAGGGGTCCCTTCGAGACTTTTCCTGACTTATACACTACACGTCGGTGAGCGGACAGGCTTTATTATGGCCTTCTCACTCACTTACCAATCTCTGAAACAATAAAATTTGTAATCCACAAGGTTCCTCGTCACTCCGACTGAATCGTGCGCTTTAACCGGATCTTGCAGGGATTCTCTGGATTTGCTGTAGCTTGCCAAGAATCGACTGCGGCTGGTTTAACCCTGGAGTGATGTATCCACGGAGTCACTTCGGCTACTTTTATCGCTGTAGGGGTAGACAAAAGAACAACATAAGGACCTCTCCACTTGGGCCCTAACGGTACATTATTCCACTCTTTAATCCACACTTGGTCTCCTGGGTGGTAACTATGAACTGGGGGATAAATATTCACAGGTAATCTATCTTGTACCCATTTCTGTACCTCCTCCATAGTAGGGATCGACCAATATTGATTTTTTAGAGCCGATACCGATACCGATATCCTGTGAACTTTCAGGCCGATAGTCGATATAATTTGCCGATATTCTGTACATTTACCATTTTGGAAAATAAAAAACTATTTCTAAAGGTAAATGCACAAAATATACATGCCACGTGTAGTGGATGCAGTGTGTTTAGACAGGGGAGCTGTGTATGTGTGTGTAGTGGATGCAGTGTTTGTGCAGTGTGTGTGTAGTGGATGCAGTGTGTGTTTGTATAGGGTGTGTGTATATAATGCAGTGTGTGTTTGTATAGTGTGTGTGTATGTATATAATGCAGTGTGTGTTTGTATAGTGTGTGTGTATATAATGTAGTGTGTGTATATAATGCTGTGTGTGTATATAATTCAGTGTGTTTGTATAGTTTGTGTGTGTATATAATGCAGTGTGTGTATATAATGCAGTGTGTGTTTGTATAGTGTGTGTGTATATAATACAGTGTGTTTGTGTAGTGTGCATTATATATACACACTATGCAAACACACTGCATTATATATACACACACTATACAAACACACTGAATTATATACACACACACTATACAAACTATACACTGAATTATATACACAGTGTGTTTGTGTAGTGTATGTGTATAATAATAGTGTGTGTGTGAGGGGGCATTTTTTCTTAAAACATTTTTTTTTCTTTTTATATTAAATTATTTTTTTTTTTTTATATATTTAATTATGATTATTATTTATTTTATTGTTGTCCCCCCTCCCTGCTTGTTGCCTTGCCAGGGAGGGGGATATGTTAATCCCTGGTGGTCCAGTGGCATTGGCTTAGCTGGGGGAGGGGAGGGGACAGCAAGCGTTTACTCTCCTCCCAGCAGCTCCTCCAGCTCCCCAGTGTAAATCTCGCGAGACCCGCGGCCAGCTCTAACGGCCGCGGGTCTCGCGAGATTTACACTGGGGAGCTGGAGGAGCTGCTGGGAGGTGAGTAAACGCTTGCTGCCCGCCCCCCCCAGGACCGCCGGGCTTGTAATGAGCCTGGCGGTCCTGGGAGGTATTATCGGCAATATCGGTATCCCTATTGGCCGATACCGATATTGCCGAAAATACCGAATATCGGCCGATTATATCGGTAAAACCGATAATCGGTCGATCCCTACTCCATAGTCTTACCCAACTCTACAACCTGCTGCCGGGTAATTCCTTCTCCCAACTGACTCAAATCGGGAGGTGGTCGCCCATACATGATCTCAAAAGGAGAGAGGCCCATCCTTCAGGTAGGTGTACTGCGGATTCGCAATAGAGCTATGGCCAAGAGAACGTTCCACTTAAGTTGGGTTTCCTGACACATTTTTGCCAACTGGTTCTTAATAGTTCTATTCATTCTCTCTACTTTACCAGAACTCTGGGGTCTATATGCCGTATGAAGCCTCCACTTTATACCAAGCATATGAGTCAGTTGTTGCAGGCACTGATGAACAAAAGCTGGACCATTGTCCGATCCTATAGAGCAGGGTAGTCCATATCGGGGTATTATTTCTCGTAGCAGGAATCTCACAACTTCTCCTGCTTTCTCTGTACGAGTAGGACATGCTTCTACCCAGCCTGAATAGGTGCACACAACTACCAGTAGGTAGC
This sequence comes from Pelobates fuscus, assembly GCF_036172605.1. Classification (NCBI taxonomy): domain Eukaryota; kingdom Metazoa; phylum Chordata; class Amphibia; order Anura; family Pelobatidae; genus Pelobates; species Pelobates fuscus. The sequence continues at coordinate 134,839,000 of NC_086319.1, read as the reverse complement.
GATGTCCACCAGATTTAGGCATTACTGTATAGTCAATTTGTTGATCGGACATGGGGAGTCCCCCCATAAACTGAACTCCTGGTGGCTTTACTGGTCCTTGCCTTGCATTATTTTTAGCACACGTTACACATCTTCGTACAATGGCCTGAGTCAAGTTGGACAATCTTGGTATGTAGAAATGTTTTCTGAGAGATTCTTCTGTACTATCTCTCCCAGAATGTGTCCCGTTGTGATAGTTTTGGACAATTTCTACCGCTAGTGATGCTGGAATGACTATTCTTCCATCTTCTAACTGATACCATTTGTTCTCCAAATACTTTCCAGGTTCAGTCTCTAACCACTCCTCTTCTTGAGCTGTATAAACTGGAGTCCATTGAGACAGTGGAGTTGGTATCAGAGCAGCTATATGCTCCACATATTCCTGTCTTTCTGATTCAGCGGCACGCTTAGCTGCACTATCTGCCATCCGATTTCCTTTGGTTACATCACCATCTCCTCTCAGATGCGCCCGACAATGTATGATACCGACTTCTTTTGGCTCCCGCACTGCTTCCAATAGTTGTAGGATTTCAGCTGCGTACTTGATTTCTTTGCCTTCTGAATTCAATAGTCCTCTTTCTTTATACAAAGCTCCGTGGGCATGGGTGGTTAAAAACGCATACTTGGGGGGGGGGGCGGGGCCTAACCATCATGGCGGAGAGACGTGTTTTGCCTGGGCTCCCGCACAAATCTGGCAATCTGAGCATATTACAGTCGGTTTCAGCGAGACAAGCAAGGGCTCTGAGCACCCACTGGCTCCCCATACCGGGAGGAGTGCAGTGGGGTGTTTCGCGACCCGACCGAGACCCGCTGGTATCGTGGCAGGGGCTGCGGCCTGGCATGCATCGGATGGGGGAGACGGCCGCTCCCACGACCCGGAGCTGCCTAGATGCTGTCCACAACACAAGCAAGCCCCGTTTCCCCCCCCCCCCTCGGATCGGTGGGGGTGATCCCGATCCACTTACGAGACACAATGCAAAGCAGGCAGAAGAGCGAAGTAACATTGCAAAAGCAGAAAGCGCGGAGGGTACTCCACACAAGATGGCGGATACCGCCTGTGGCAATGGAATCGACAACAAAGCACCCGACATAGTGACAAAAATACAAAACCACTTTGAAGCATTTTGGATGAAGCTGGAGTATATGCTCCAAGGGCAACAAAAACATACCTCAGAGGGTACTTCACAGATGCCCTCCAAATCTGCTCCTAGACCTCCAGCAACCAGTCCACGTGCTAACCCCTCTGCACAGAGGCAGCCGAACCTCAGCAAAAGCCGCACCACGCGACCTCGACGAACTCCTGCATCCACGCAACGCAGACACCGGAGGAGGCTTCAGTCAGCCCCAGCAGCAAGCACCTGGAGACCCTATAAACGACAAGGTCCTGAGAGACAGGGGCATGGTTCCGGATCGAAGTGGGAACACCCCAGACTTCAGCTGCGGTACACGGCACTACACTCCAGCGAACACCTTACCTGCACCTGGCACATCACCATGCTTGAGCTGCAGGCTCTCTGGACACTGACTACACCATGGGACTGTGACTTACCCCGAACTGGCAAGGGTTGACCAGGATTCAGGTCCCCCCTTTTCAGCAAATAACCATCATTCAAACCTGACACCCATTTAATGCTCCAAACTGTATACATACATTGGGCCTTGTTTTGTTTCTGTTCTTATCATTATTTTATTTTCCTTTCTCATCTCTTGCATGACCCTCGACTGTATACATACATTGGGCCCTGTGAGTCCCTTCCCATTGCTCCTACTGGAGCCCACAGTCACTATATAGCCTCACTTGAGATCAAATGACCTCTAGCCCAACATGCCCATGTATAACGTAGATCAAACCCATATATGCTGCCTTGGTTCCCCAACACATGCAGAGCTTATACCTTAACCTTTATAGACAGACAGCCTACAAAACTACTAGGCATAATGTTAAAATTTATGTGCCTGTACATATTTATCTTGCAAAAATCGCTGCACGCATACCCATTGCTTGTAATCTACCATATAGCAATAGACTGTTTTTGAGCTATCAGTAATTCTTCTACGTTTTCACCTTATGACATGCCTTGTCTTAAACTTGTATTATACTTTAGCACTACTAAATGTGACTTACTTACAAATTACTCTAATAATATAAAGGGCCAGTCAAGCTTGTTTCCTAGATATAGATGTATATATGTAGAAGGTGCGACCTCCTATGCCACAGAAATGTTTAACATGATATGTCTGAATACACTCGTCCCCAGTGGTTTACTACTCAGTGATGTCCAGTTGTAACACAGACCGACCATGCCTAGAGATGATAGTGATGTAGACCTACAATATAGGCAAACACTAGCAATGTTACTCAATATATGACGCTCCCTAGTCTAACCGTTCATAGCATAACGTTACTATGCTCTATTTTGTAACCTGATACCGCTCTGTTCTAACATGTGTTCATGTTATACCTACCATAGCATAGGCGACTTAGCAGTCCTGGTTTCTGTTTCACAATATCGTTTACCGTTCTATGCCTGCATTAATTTTTAACCCCTATGACTTATCTTTAGACAAGCAGCTAAAGTATAACTAATGTTGATTTGTTTATTTAGTTTGTTTATGCTCAATATCTATCTCAGCCTGTACTGACACTGATCTAGCACACACAATCTTCCTGCACCACGAGCATACTTTACAGGCTGTCTCACTCTCACGAGACACTCTTTAAATTAAGCCTAGTTACATACAAAGAGAAAATGGGATACCGTATATACTCGAGTATAAGCCGACCCGAATATAAGCCGAGGCCCCTAATTTTTCCCCAAAAAACTGGGAAAACTTATTGACTCGAGTATAAGACTAGGGTGGGAAATGCAGCAGCTACTGGTAAATTTCTAAATAAAATTAGATCCTAAAAAAAATATATTAATTGAATATTTATTTACAGTGTGTGTATAAAGAATGCAGTGTGTGCGTATGAGTGCAGTGTGTGTATGAGTGCAGCGTGTGTATGAGTGCAGCGTGTGTATGAGTGCAGCGTGTGTATGAGTGCAGTGTGTGTATGAGTGCAGTGTGTGTGTGTATGAATGCAGTGTGTGTGTGTATGAGTGCAGTGTGTGTATGAATGCAGTGTGTGTATGAATGCAGTGTATGAATGCAGTGTATGAATGCAGTGTGTGCAGGGCCGGTGCAAGGATATTTGCCCCCCCCCCATATGTCCTGACCTCCCCTCCTCCTCCCTCAGTGGTCCTTACCTCCCCACCCCCGTGTTCCTTCACCCCCCTCCCCCAGTGGTCCTGACTCACCCCTCCCCTAGTGGTCCTTACCCTCCCCTCCCCTAGTGGTCCTTACTTCCCCCTCCCCTCCCCTAGTGGTCCTTACTTCCCCCTCCCCTCCCCTAGTGGTCCTTATCCCCCCCTCCCTTCCATAGTGGTCCTTATCCCCCCCTCCCTCCCATAGTGGTCCTTATCCCCCTCCCTCCCATAGTGGTCCTTATCCCCCCCCTCCCTCCCTCCCATAGTGGTCCTTATCCCCCCCTCCCTCCCATAGTGTTCCTTTTCTCCCCCCGTCCCTCCCATAGTGGTCCTTATCCCACCCCCTCCCTCCGATAGTGGTCCTTATCCCCCCCTCCCTTCCATAGTGGTCCTTATCCCCCCCCTCCCTCCCTCCCATAGTGGTCCTTATCCCCCCCCCTCCCTCCCATAGTGGTCCTTATCCCCCCCTCCCTCCCATAGCGGTCCTTATACCCCCTCCCTCCCATAGTGGTCCTTATCCCCCCCCCTCCCTCCCATAGTGGTCCTTATCCCCCCCCTCCCTCCCATAGTGGTCCTTATCCCCCCCCTCCCTCCCATAGCGGTCCTTATACCCCCCCTCCCTCCCATAGCGGTCCTTATACCCCCCCTCCCTCCCATAGCGGTCCTTATACCCCCCTCCCTCCCATAGCGGTCCTTATACCCCCCCCTCCCTCCCATAGCGGTCCTTATACCCCCCCTCCCTCCCATAGCGGTCCTTATCCCCCCCTCCCTCCCATAGTGGTCCTTATCCCCCCCTCCCTCCCATAGCAGTCCTTATACCCCCCCTCCCTCCCATAGCGGTCCTTATACCCCCCTCCCTCCCATAGCGGTCCTTATACCCCCCCTGACTCCCATAGTGGTCCTTATCCCACCCCCTCCCTCCCATAGTGGTCCTTATACCCCCCCCCCCCCACAGTGGTCCTTATACCTCCTTTTTTATTATTATTATTTTTTTTTATTATTATTTATTTTATTTATATTTTTATTTATTTTTCGTCCCCCCTCCCTGCTTGATACATGGCAGGGAGGGGGGCTCTCCTTCCCTGGTGGTCCAATGGCAGTTCAGTGGGGGGGAGAGGGGGGCTGGCAGAGCTGTAACTTACCTGTTCTGCAGCTCCTGTCAGCTCTCTCCTCCTCTGCGCCGTCCGTGCAGCTCCTTCTATCAGCTCACACTGTAAGTCTCGCGAGAGCCGCGGCTCTCGCGAGATTTACACTGGGAGCTGACCGAGGTGCTGAACGGACGGCTCGGAGGAGGAGAGAGCTGACAGGAGCTGCAGAACAGGTAAGTTACAGCTCTGCCAGCCCCCCTCTCCCCCCAGTCTGTATTATGGCAATGTAAATTGCCATAATACAGACCTTGACTCGAGTATAAGCCGAGTTGGGGTTTTTCAGCCCAAAAAATGGGCTGAAAAACTCGGCTTATACTCGAGTATATACGGTATCTAACATGCTGTGAAGAGTCTTGTGTTATTTCAGTTAATGTCGCTATGTCTTTTATTGTTGCCTCGTCTGATTAATGACTAATTACTAATATAAAATTGTGCGGATTATCTATTTGCCATGTTTGCAACTGTAAGAATTTATCTCGCCTGTGACTGCTGTTGTGGCAAAATAGGCTCGTTTGTACCGCTTGCACAACAAAAATAAAGAATTAAAAAAAACAAAAACAAAAAAACGCATACTTGGAGTCCGTGTAGATGTTCACTCTTAAACCTTCAGCCAATTGTAACGCTCGTGTCAGTGCTATCAATTCTGCCTTTTGTGCTGATGTTCCTTTTGCCAGTGGCCGAGCTTCTATCACCTTGTCTATTGTTGTTACTGCATATCCTGCATAGCGGATCCCTTCTTTCATATAACTACTGCCGTCGGTGTAATATTGAACATCGGGGTTCTGGATGGGAAAATCACGAAGATCTGGTCTACTTGAAAATACTTCATCCATCACTTCCAAACAATCGTGTTGACTTTCAGTAGGTTGTGGCAAAAGGGTAGCTGGATTTAAGGTATTTACAGTCTCTAAATGCACTCTTGGGTTTTCACACAACATTGCTTGATACTTGGTCATACGGCTATTACTAAACCAATGATTTCCTTTGTAATCCAACAACGTCTGTACTGCATGTGGGACTCGTACATAAAGTTCTTGACCCAGAGTGAGTTTATCGGCTTCAGCTACTAGCAGGGCGGCTGCAGCTACTGCTCTTAGACAAGGTGGAAGTCCGCTGGCCACCGCATCCAGTTGCTTAGACATGTAGGCAACAGGTCTTTGCCATGATCCCAAGTACTGTGTCAATACTCCCACAGCCATTCTTCTTTGCTCATGTACATACAGGTAGAATGGTCGTGTGTGATCAGGTAGACCTAATGCTGAGTCACTCATCAAAGCCCTCTTCACATCTTCAAATGCCGTTTGCTGTTCTTGAGTCCATAAGAAGGGGTCGTGCTCTGTACCTTTGATAGCTGCATACAGAGGTTTTGCCAGTATCGCGTAGCTGGGAATCCATATCCTACAGAAGCCTGCTGCCCCAAAGAATTCTCGCACTTGTCTTCTATTCTTGGGTATCGGTATTTGGCACACAGCTTATTTTCTCTCTGGCCCCATAATTCTTTGACCTTCAGAGATATGGAATCCCAGATATTTGACAGTTGGCAAACACAACTGAGCCTACTTTCTAGACACCTTGTATCCTGCCTTCCAGAGAATGTGTAGTAGATCATGCGTTGCTTGCTGACATATTTCCTTTGTAACTGCTGCTATCAACAAGTCATCTACATATTGTAACAATACACACTCTCCTGGGATGGACTCGAAATCCAGTAGATCTTGACTTAGAGCTGAACCAAATAGGGTAGGTGAATTTTTAAACCCTTGGGGCAGTCTTGTCCAAGTCATTTGGCGTTTCGAGCCCGTTACAGCGTTTTCCCATTGGAAAGCGAAGATACATTGGCTTTCTGCGGCAATTCGGAGGCAAAAGAAGGCATCCTTGAGGTCTAAGACTGTAAAATAGGTAGCCCCGCCCGGAATTAAAGCAAGCAGGTTATATGGATTGGGCACAACTGGATGTATGCTAACAACCGCATCATTGACTGCTCTCAAGTCCTGCACAGGTCGATACTCATCTGTACCGGGCTTTTGAACAGGCAGCAATGGGGTGTTCCAGGGGGAAGTACAGAATTTTAGGATACCATACCGTATGAACTTATCCAGATAAGATTGGATGTTCTTTTTAGCCTTCTGCGGGATGTGATATTGCCGTAGGCTCACTGGATAAACCCCAAGTTTTAGTTAGATTTTAATAGGTGGAATATTGTGGGCCAGTCCTGGTGGGTTGTTCTCTGCCCAGACTCCTGGTATGTTGAATAAGGATTCATCACTCCTAGGGTTTTGGCTAGTCAACGCTGTATAAAGTCGCCACTCTTCTTCCTTTGGTACGGATAATGTCATAATACCTGAAGGTCCATTAAACTTTAAGGATGTTGTTCCATTTGGTAGGAACGTAATCTGCGCTTGTAATTTGGATAGCATATCACGTCCCAGCAATTGGACTGGACATTCAGGCATGTAAAGGAATTGATGTTTTACTACGTGGCCTCCCAATGTACAGAGTCGACTTTTAAGAACCGGTTTTGCAGCACTTCTTCCAGTTGCTCCTATTACAGTAATAGTTCTTCCAGATGGAGGAGCAACTAGGTTAGTCACCACCGAATGTTCAGCACCAGTGTCGATCATGAACGCACTCCTTTTTCCCCCTATTGATACATCGACCATAGGCTCCGCTCGACCAAGGGGGATGGAGCCCGGTCGGTATCAATAGTCCTCCATGACCATGTCAGCCAATCCTACAAAGTCCCTACCTTCTCTATCGCGGGACCTTTGCGCTGCTGGATAGTACCTATCTTCCCTTACACTTCCTCTGTTCCCATTACTTCCTCTATTACCATTGCTCCCTCTGGGGCCTCCTCTACCTCTCGCTCTGCCTCTAAAGTTTCCATAACCTGCCCTGGGTTGGTCTCTCTCATACTGCTCTCTTTGCGGACACTCACTTCTCCAATGCCCTTCTTCCTTGCAATATGCGCACTGATTCCTACTCGGGGGCTCCCTATTCCACCTACTATCGCCTCTATCTTTTCCCCGTCTATCTACGCCTGCGATTGCTACCGCTAGCATATCTGCCTTTCTACGCATCTTGCGCTCTTCCTCTTTCTTTGTCTCTGTTTCCCTGTTCATGTACACCTTATTTGCTACCTCCATTAGTTGGGTGATAGACATACCTGCAAACCCTTCTAACTTTTGTAGCTTGCGCTTAATATCTCCGTAAGCTTGGCTGACAAAGGCGGAGTTTACCATTCGGGAATTATCAGCGTCTTCCGGATTAAAGGGGGTATACAAGCGGTATGCCTCCAATAATCGGTCATAAAAGACACTGGGCGCTTCATCACTTTTCTGAATCACCTCAACTGTCTTCGACATATTAATGGCTTTCTTCCCTCCGGCTTTCATGCCAGCAATTATAGCGTCTCTATAGGCTTTTAGTTGAACCATATCTGCGCCATTAACATTCCAGTCGGGATCGGTATTAGGATAATGTGTTGCGGCCCATGCTGCTGGATTGGCTTGATTTAAAGCACGGGCTTCATCCTCTAGCGCTTTAATGGCCGCTTGGTTAATCCTAGTCCTTTCCTCATTATTGAACAATGTCATTAATAACTGCTGGCAATCAGCCCATGTCGGATTATGTGTCTGAACTATCGAGGTGAACAGATCGGTCATAGCTTGTGGTTTCTCAGTGTACGAGGAATTGTGGGTCTTCCAATTCAAGAGATCGGTAGTCGTGAACGGGACATATACGAAGACTGGGTCAGCATATACCATTTGACCTGCGGCATCGAGATAGGCTGACCCAGGATTCAGACGAAGAGGCATCTGGTAATGTTTGGGTCGTTGGGTACCGGTCAGTTGTCGGGTTAGTATAGGGCTACGTGAAGGGGCGTCGGTTAGAGGTTCCAGTCGGGGGGTGGTAAGGCATGAGGATGTGGGAGCTTGATTTTGGGAAAGGTCGGTAAATAGAATATTCCGAGCCGAGCTAGAAGAAGCTTGACCGGAAGTTTGAAGTGGCGCCAAATCAGGATATTCAGATCTAACGGGGGTTGGTTCCGGAAGGGAAGGTTTAATACGAGGGGGGGTGGATTCTGCACTGGAGGAGGAAGCGGAAGTGGATGGGGGCAATGGGGGAAGGTGTGTAGAGCTTCCTGTACTCGTACACTTCCTCCTAAAGGGAAGTAAGGGGGCGGCAAAGGGATCTCGGACTCAGGGGGCGTGTCCAAAATGGTCCTAACCATAGTCCTAGTGGACAAACAAGTCCTGGCCACCATGAGGCGACATTGCTCCTCGTGGCATATCCGAATCCATCGAGGCGAGTCGTTTACGGCCTGTCTCCAACAATCAATATATGGAAACTGTCCGTAAAGTTCAGGCCTACCTGATACAGCCACGTGTACACGCTGTACCAGAGTTGGATCCAAACTGCCACATGGCGGCCATGCCGCAACCAAAGTAGGCCACTCCCTAGTACACAAAGTGACCAAACGTACAGGAGACATTTTAACCCCAAAATCACATGTTTTAAATCCCTTTTTGAAATTCTTTACCATACAACCTAAGGGATCCAAAATCGTTGACTCCGACGCGCCCATACTTATCAATGGAGCGTCGTTGACAACGAATACTATGCACACGTTCTATTCAACAGTCACACCCGTTTCTTCCGGCAACAGCACCACGTGGTATGGTGTCAGGATCGGGACAGGGATCCAACACGCAGAGTACAAAGAGTGGAAAGGTACGTATACCGGGCCTTAGAATGGCCGGACTAACGTACCGAGAGTAAAGAATAGTCAGAGACAAGCCGAGGTCGAGGGAACGAGAAGACAGATAAGCGAGAGACAAGCCGGGTCAAGGGATAACAGAGAAACAGGGAAGTACAACGAGCCGAGTCAAAACCAAAAGAGCAAACTAGAATACCAGAGCACTGAGTGACTAGACAAGCTAGAACCACGACAGGGCAATGAGCTGAAGTAAGGAGTAAGCTTAAATACCCTGGCTCTGGATGGAAATCACGCCTCTGACAAGTACCGATTGGATATCGGACACTTGAGTGACAGATTGCTCGTGCTAGCGTCATGACGTCACGTATTGAGCGTCCTGCTAGAAAAGGACATGGATTCCTCGCGGCCGGTGTTTAAGTGACTGGATGAACCGCGAGGAACGGAGGAAACAGCTCGCCTGGACGGATACACCACCAAGTCTCTACCTCCCTTAGAGGTAGAGGCCTCAGGTACCCTGACAGTACCCCCCCTCTCAGATACGCCCACCGGGCGGAATGAACCGGGGCGAGATGGGAAGCGGAGGTGAAATGCTCTGCGAAGGCGAGAAGCATGGACGTCCTCCTGAGGTACCCAACTCCTCTCCTCAGGACCATATCCCCTCCAGTTGACCAGATATTGCAATTTTCCTCTTGAAATTCTGGAGTCAATGATGGAGCTGACCTCGTACTCCTCCCGACCCTCCACCTGAACAGGACGAGGCGAGGGGACCTTAGAGGAGAATTTGTTGCAAATGAGGGGTTTCAACAAGGAGACATGAAAAGAGTTAGGAATGCGTAAGGCAGGTGGCAGAGCAAGGCGATACGCAACCGGATTGATACGAGTGAGAACCCTGTAAGGGCCTATGTAGCGAGGAGCAAATTTCATGGACGGAACTTTTAGGCGAATATTCTTAGTACTCAACCATACCCTATCCCCAGGAACAAAAACAGGAGCCGCTCTTCTATGTTTGTCAGCGTGTTTCTTGAACAGCGAGGAACTATGTAATAGAATTTGTCGAGTCTGATCCCATAATTTCTTCAGGTTGGCGACATGATCATCAACCGACGGTATCCCCTGAGAAGAGGAAACCGAAGGAAAAATCGAAGGATGAAAGCCATAGTTCATGAAGAAAGGGCTAGAGCGAGTTGAATCGCAAACAAGGTTATTGTGTGCGAACTCCGCCCAAGGAATCAGACCGACCCAATCGTCCTGGTGTTCGGAAACAAAGCAACGCAGATACTGTTCGATCTTTTGATTAGTACGTTCAGCAGCTCCGTTAGACTGAGGGTGATAGGCAGAGGAAAAGTTCAATTTGATGCCCATTTGAGAACAAAAGGATCTCCAGAAACGTGAGACAAATTGAGAACCTCTATCAGAAACAATCTCTGAAGGAATCCCATGTAGACGAAAAACTTCTCTCGCAAAAATCTCCGCCAATTCAGGAGAAGTCGGAAGTTTAGGTAATGGCACGAAATGGGCCATCTTAGTAAATCTATCCACCACCGTGAGAATAACAGTCTGTCTTTTGGAAGCAGGCAAATCAACGATAAAGTCTATGGACAAACAGGACCAAGGTTTCTCAGGAATGTCCAAGGGGTGTAACAGGCCACATGGGGATGCATGAGGTAGTTTAGTCTTGGCACAAGTCTCACAAGCTGCGACGAACTCCTCAATATCCTTTCGAAGTGAAGACCACCAGAAATCCTTGGATATCAGAGAGTATGTCTTGCGAATACCAGGATGGCCAGCTATTTTACTTTCATGAAAACATTGTAAGAGCTCCAGTTGAAGTTCAGGAGGAACAAAGTTTCTTCCCTCAGGAGTGTTTCCGGGAGCTAGATGTTGTGACTTCAAGATTTGGTCAAGTAGCGGAGAATGAATTTTGAGACTGGTATTAGCAATAATATTGCATTTGGGTACAATGGAAGACAAAAGTGGTTCAACTGAAGCAGAGGGTTCATATTGGCGAGATAGCGCATCGGCTTTAGAATTCTTTGACCCAGGTCTGTAAGTCAGAACGTAATTGAAATGGGTAAGAAACAACGACCAACGAGCCTGCCTGGAGGACAGACGCTTGGCCTCTCCGATATAGGACAAGTTTTTGTGGTCTGTCAGGATGGTAACAGGATGTAATGTACCTTCCAATAAATGTCTCCATTCTTTCAAAGCCTTGATAACCGCTAGTAATTCTCTGTCACCAATGTCATACCTGCTTTCAGTACCGGTCAATTTTTTAGAGAAAAATCCACATGGATGTAATGGTTTATCAACACCCAACCTTTGAGATAGAACAGCACCTAAACCAGTCTCTGATGCGTCTACCTCGAGCAAAAAAGGCAGAGAAGTGTCAGGGTGAACTAAAATTGGAGCGGAAGCGAAAAGCTCCTTGAGAGTCTTGAACGCAAGGAGAGCTTCAGTAGTCCAATTCTTAGTGTCAGCCCCCTGTTTGGTCATGTTAGTGATAGGTGCAATAATGGAAGAATAGCCCTTAATAAAGCGCCTATAATAATTGGAAAAACCAATAAATCTCTGTATGGCTTTAAGACCTGTGGGTAAAGGCCACTCTAGAATGGATTGGAGCTTATCCGGATCCATCTTAAATCCCTCCCCAGAGATCACATAGCCGAGAAAGGTTACCTGGGTTTGATCAAAGCTACATTTCTCCAACTTGCAGTACAAGCCATGCTGGAGAAGCTTGTGCAAAACCCTCCTGACTTGCTTGTGATGAATCTCAATGTCACTAGAATGAATGAGTATATCATCTAGGTATACAATGACGCACTCTTGCTGAAATTCCCTAAGAACCTCATTAATCAGATCTTGGAATACCGCTGGCGCATTGCATAACCCAAAAGGCATGACAGTATATTCATAGTGGCCATATCGAGTATTGAATGCCGTCATCCACTCATGTCCCTGCTGGATTCTCACCAAGTTATATGCCCCTCTGAGGTCTAACTTGGTGAAAATTGTAGAGCCCTTCAAACGATCGAAGAGTTCGGTGATCAAGGGAATCGGGTAGGCATTTTTAATGGTTATCTTATTCAAGCCTCGATAATCAATACAAGGTCTCAAAGAACCATCTTTCTTTTTAACAAAAAAAAATCCAGCCCCGGCAGGGGAGGAGGACCTCCTGATGAATCCCTTGTCTAAATTCTCGTGAATATATTCCTCTAGGACTGAGTTCTCCTTTATAGATAATGGGTATACATGACCTCTGGGAGGCATGGTACCAGGGAGTAGGTTAATTTTGCAATCAAAGGACCTGTGTGGGGGTAAGGTATCGGCTTTCTTTTTGTCAAATACTGCCTTTAAATCTAGATACTGAGGCGGAATTTGTGTCTCTGTAGGATTGTCAGAGGTATTCGATGTATTAGTTAATCCAAGAGGTAAGACCTTCCGCAAGCATTTTTCTTGACAATTCTCTCCCCATGAAACTATCTCCCCTGATTCCCAATTAATAATAGGGTTGTGTCTCCTCAGCCAGGAGTACCCCAGGACTATGGGAATAGACGGAGAAGAAATGAGCATTAAGGATATATCCTCTTTATGCAGGATGCCAACAGTCAAGTTAATCGGTATGGTCTCATGGAAAATAACAGGCTCAAGTAACGGTCTACCATCGATGGCCTCGACAGCCAGAGGTGTCTCTTTTAACTGGGATGGAATAGCATGCTTGGCAGCAAAACCCTGATCTATAAAGCTCTCAGCAGCTCCAGAATCGATTAGTGCCATAGTCTTAACTACTCCCTTCTCCCACTTTAAAGAAACGGGTAACACAAGCCTGAGCTCCTTGTAGTTGTGAATAGAGGACAAAGTAGAAACACCCAAGGCCTGTCCTCTAGAGGAACTTAGGTGCGAGCGTTTCCCGAACGATTGGGACAATTTAGGCGTAAATGACCCCTGACTCCACAATACATACATAAACCCTCCCTTCTCCTGTACTGTCTCTCCCTTTCAGTGAGATGAGTACTGCCTATCTGCATAGGTTCAGGAATACGTAAGTCTTCGAACTCAGAGATTTGAAAGGTAGGCGCTAGTTTAAAGGAGGGTCTACGGGTCCTATCTCGAGTGTTCTGCCTCTCTCTTAAGCGTTCATCAATACGAGATATAAAAGAAATTAAATCCTCCAAATTTTCAGGGAGTTCTCTAGTAGCGACCTCGTCAAGAATTACATCTGATAACCCATTCAGAAACACATCTATATAAGCCTGTTCGTTCCACTTAACTTCTGCCGCCAAGGATCTGAACTCTAGTGCATAATCCACAAGTGTTCGATTGTCCTGTTTAAGGCGCAACATTAATCTAGCTGCATTGACCTTTCTGCCAGGAGGTTCAAAAGTTCTTCTAAACGCAGCTACAAAGGCATTATAATTATAGACTAGTGGATTATCATTCTCCCATAAAGGATTGGCCCATCTCAAAGCTTTTTCAATGAGCAGAGTAATAATAAATCCAACCTTTGCTCTATCTGTAGGATAAGAGCGGGGTTGTAATTCGAAATGGATGCTAATCTGGTTTAGAAAGCCACGACACTTCTCCGGTGACCCGCCATAACGTACTGGTGGGGTAATACGGGAAGAAGCACCTACAGTGGCTACCTCTAGACCTGAGACTGCAGGAGAGATAGAAGGAGTACGTGTCTCCTCAGGTGGATTACTAGCACGAGACAAAAGTGCCTGTAGTGCCAAAGCCATCTGATCCATCCTATGTTCCATGGCGTCAAACCTGGGATCCGAAGAACCAAGCTGACTGTTTGTACCTGCAGGATCCATTGGCCCTGTCGTAATGTCAGGATCGGGACAGGGATCCAACACGCAGAGTACAAAGAGTGGAAAGGTACGTATACCGGGCCTTAGAATGGCCGGACTAACGTACCGAGAGTAAAGAATAGTCAGAGACAAGCCGAGGTCGAGGGAACGAGAAGACAGATAAGCGAGAGACAAGCCGGGTCAAGGGATAACAGAGAAACAGGGAAGTACAACGAGCCGAGTCAAAACCAAAAGAGCAAACTAGAATACCAGAGCACTGAGTGACTAGACAAGCTAGAACCACGACAGGGCAATGAGCTGAAGTAAGGAGTAAGCTTAAATACCCTGGCTCTGGATGGAAATCACGCCTCTGACAAGTACCGATTGGATATCGGACACTTGAGTGACAGATTGCTCGTGCTAGCGTCATGACGTCACGTATTGAGCGTCCTGCTAGAAAAGGACGTGGATTCCTCGCGGCCGGTGTTTAAGTGACTGGATGAACCGCGAGGAACGGAGGAAACAGCTCGCCTGGACGGATACACCACCAAGTCTCTACCTCCCTTAGAGGTAGAGGCCTCAGGTACCCTGACATATGGTTACCAAGTGAAACGTACACAATAACACAATAAACACTCAAGGAATTCCCGTACACACACAGCTGTTACACCAGTCACTAAATAATCAATATTATGCCCTTTGGCGAAACTATACAGTCACCCACGCTATAATTCTCTATATATGAATTACCCGTCTATAACACACCCCAGTAACATCGTCTTTTACAAATAGCGGTTACAGTACGGTTAGCATAGGTCAAAGCACAATTTAAGGTCACAATACAATTATTAGTGGTTATGGTGTTAAACATGCAATAGACGACAATGATTAGTACTTATATACAGTGTCAGTAAATATACAGGGTTATGGTACCGTGCACTATGATACAGCAATACACTATTAACACTCTCGCTAGACGGCTGAGCTCGCGCTATCTAACAAGATATACACTTTACTAACAATCTTTAACACATATACAATCCCAACTAAACTATTGGCCAGTACCTTGAATGGACTACCTAAAACTATCTACATCCGTTTTGGTTAGCCACACTGCCCAAGCACCACATATAGCGAACTAGAGGGCGGAATTTACAACAGAACCCTTTTAGTCTTTCTACTCTATCAATAGTCTAGTGGGTTCCAAATTTACACGCCTTCCCACTTAGCCAAGATAGGTTGAGATCTAGCGAACCGAATTTACACAGGCGCCGCTTAGTCTCCCGGTCCCTCCGACCTAGCGAACAAAATATACACCCTAGAACGCTAGTCTAGACAAGACACCGGTGTCCGGCTAGGGCTATTTACACAGGACCCCGCCTGACTCCAAACCAAATCAAACGGTCTTACTAAAGAGCGTTCGATTGAGCGGTGCACCTTCGCTCCTTCCCTCCGACAGAGGGGGCAGATTCCATACACAGATTTAAACCCCTTATGGGTCTACCGCACAATCGGTATACCCCTAGTGGGTCCGCCATCTAAAACAGCGGTCGTCTTACCTCCTCGTTCCTGAACCTGAGTTCACACTCATCGACGGGGACATCCCAGCACTTCTTACGTAGAGGCCGATGATCTCCTGGACAACAGACCAGTGGCGCCGAGACGAAGGGAGGTCCACGCAGAAGTTCAGGGGTGCAGCCGTAGAGAACGTGGGCAAAGATAGACCGTCTCACGCCTCTGCCTCTCAGCTACCGTTGAACGATGAGCTTCCCGGCCAATGCACCAAATGATACCGGAGAAACTGACGGAAGCCAAGCACAGAGAGATGGACACAGGTTTCTTCAGGAAGGAAGAGATTCTTTATTCGGTTCACCGATCGGGACTCAGAGGGACTAATGTCACCAAAATACAGCAAGTTCTGAGCCCCGGACAATAGTGCAGGCTCCTTATATAGGCACATAACTCCTCCCATATTAAACTCCACCCGCACATTCTCTTGACCAATCAATACAAATAAGAATTAACTTCCTGCTTGACCGCATGGCCTGTCCAGCACAATGGAGGAGGGGAATACTACATCCTGTATTCTTGCACATGCTCCGTACACTACTGATCGTATCTTGCCTCGTGCAACCAACTGATCGATACGTCAGCATATGCACGTACACATGCCACGTGGTAATCTCGGCCTACTAAATTTATTTTTACCGAGATTCCACCACAACACAGTTAGTGCATAAAGCTTAAACACAATTTTGTGCAATAGTGTTGAAACCAAATTAGTGCAAATTTCTGTATATAAGAAATAAACTCACAATAGGTCTCATGGATATGAAGAGAATTTCACATATTGGTACTTCCATATATCATAATGACCATAAAGGAAAAAAAATAAAATAAGACATGTGTCTTAAGTGTGTCTCAAGTGTAAAACTGTAAAAATATTATATTAAATATGATAAATTATAAAAACTTGCAGATGAGCCTGCTCTAACTATAGTAGCTACAAATATAAATCCTCTCTTGGGACCCTGTAATGACTGAGACAGTCGATTCACTTTCCAGATTTATTGCACAATATTATGGACAAAAAAACTCCTTCCAATGGCCTCCCTTTTAAGCATTGTACCCAGTCCTTATATACAGGATGGCTCGTTGGTCGCGAAGGAACTCTGAAAAGCGCTGCGATTCCTTCCAGGAAACAGAGTTACGATACTGTGTGCGTGTTGACGTGGCCCCAAATGTGATGACGTGTTTCGTCGTATAGAATTCTTCATCAGGTATTCCTTTCCGTGCCTGTCCTTTCTATTCTATTCATTCTAGGCAAAAACAGTCTCGTAATTGGATATTTGTAAAAACCATTCATATGGTAGTTCATTAAAACCACAAAATCGCGGCCATTGTAGTATTTCCTTTAATTAAACACATGATTATTTACACATTAAACAGATTCTAAAGCACAAAATATATATAAGAAAAGCTACTTATTTTAAAAACATAAGTAAATATCACCTTTAATCTTAAAAGAATACAAAAATGACATATTAATAATATATATATATATATATATATATATATATATATAATGTACTTATGAGGAAAAATTACATATCACACATAAACAAAATTTATTACACAAACATTTATCAATAAATATATCCAATTTGCTTATATTATACCTATATGATATAACCTACTTAGAGAAGTTAGATAAATATATGGTATAACCTACTTAAAGAAGGGGAACAAGAGAGCACGGCGAAAAACGGATTTAACTCCACCAAAACTAACCACTGACCCCCATAAGTCTGCAGAGACCCCCCCAAGGCAATATGGAAAAGAAAAATAAAAAGCCGGGACCAGACAAGCCTACCTCCAGGCTGACGATCGGCGACATGTGGAGACAAGCACGAGGCACGATGGAGTCTATAATGGCGGCCCTCCACGGCGGCTGTTCCGATTTTTCGGATGATCTCTCCACGGAGACGCCGAGGACGACTACCTCACAGCCCCAGCCATGCCACAGAAGCCAAGGCCCCATAAGAGGGGAACTGACGCTGAACTAGTAACCACAGGAGTTATGAAAGCTCTTCTGGCGGATCTCCAAAAGAATATCTTGACAGATGTACATGCCCTCAGGGGAGAAATACAGGGCCTTACAGGCCGCATCAGCACACTGGAGGCATCCTCACAAAGCCACCAACAGGACCTAGTGTCCTTACAAAAGGCGGTACAGGACTTACAGGGGCAGAACCAGCTATTTGAAAGCCGTTTCGCGGCTCAAGAGGACGCCAGGAGAAGGCTAAACTTGAAAATTAGGGGGCTCTCAGACGAGATATTGGAGTCCAAACTGCCGCACGTCATACAACGTATAATTGTGGCTATATTGCCCCGCGGACAGTCTGAAGCCATCACCCCTGCAGACCTGTTTCGGATCCCTAAATCCCCCAGGGCCCCGCCTTCAGCCACACGAGACACCATAATCACATTCCGAACTGGAAGAGACAAATCAATGATCCTAATGGCCCTCCGGGGCAAATCCCCACTGCAGTTCGAAAGCAGGGGACTGACCTTCTTTGCTGACCTATCAAACGACACCCTAGCATGGTACAGGTCACTTAAACCACTCACCTCCCTACTCCAACAAAATGGAATCAGCTACAGATGGCGGAACCCCCGGACTCTCAGCGTACAGCACGGAAAGGACTCCCATCTGATTCACAATCTCCAAGAAGCATCAGACCTCCTACGGACTCTGGACATCCCACAGGACTCGCTCACCCAGGAACGACTCCCTCACGCGACCACATCGGAGCATAATTGGGACCCGGCAAAAAGCAACCCGTTTATCCCCAGAGGCTCAACTCCTGTATCCTACGCTGCGGTCACCACCTAATACCCGCATAACACCAAGGACTATACAATCCTCAGAAGCTGCTGGACAGACACCCCATCAGACGACCCTGTGACGCCTACAAGGCATCCCAATCTATCCCTGGACTTGGCATGTATAAACTTGACTTACCAGGTGGTGCCCCCCCTCACGAGACCTGTAGACAGACTCACTCATTCATACGTGAAGGGCTGTTTAGTAGGGTTACCATCCCCTAACACCTACCAGCCGTGACGAGATATACCCCACTTAAGCACACTCATCACACACACAAACGACTGGTCCTGGACGCACAACACTCGAGGAGCTGCCGGGAGACACAAATATAGACGCTACCGCACACCTGACCACACACACATGCCAGGTCGCCCAACATATGCACCTCCACACACCTCTTGACACTAACCTGCCTTGCAGCACTGGGGTACTGACCAATAGAGACAGACTTTCGCTATCTTTATTCGTTTTCGTACTCGTTTTAACCTAAGATGGGGGTTAATTTCCTGGGGTATGAGAAGTTACATACCTCTTTGTGAGACCACTATATAACCTTCCTGTTTTATCAGAAAGGAAGCATACTCTTTGCTGGTGATTTCCTACTTTTACCTTGACATACCTTACCTGACAACAGGAGGGCCTGCAAACTAATTTTGCCTAACCTCCCACACTGTATAGTGCAGTACAGCACAATTAAGTTCTTTGTTCAATGTCTGCAAGCTGAGACTGACCTGCCTACCAGTGGCGTACTAAGGGGGGAGAGGGGGGCGGCCTGCCCCGGTGCCACTGACTAGGGGGGTGCCATGACGTCCAGTGTCATGTGTCACCCCCCATCATTACGCTGCGCACAGCCGCAGCACCTTTGTGGCCCGGCGGGACTTACTTCAAGGATGAGAAGGGGGAGGAGTGTTGCGGGCCGCGGCGTCACGTGATGATGTCGTGCGCAGCGCCATCAGCCCGCCTTCACGGATATTCAGCGGAAGGATCCAATATCCGGGCGGTGAGGCACCCAGTCGGTCAAGGCATCATCAAAATGTGAGTAGTCATTTTATGTGATGGGGCTAAATTAATTAAAGGGGGGAGTGGGGGGTGGATAATGGATTAATTAAAGAATTAAAGGGGAGGGAGGTTTAATTAAAGGGGTGAGGATTAATTAAGGGGGTGTATTAAGGGGGGTGTAGATTAATTAAGGGGGCTGTATTAATTAAGGGGGGAGTGAGGATTAATTAAGGGGGCTGTATTAATTAAGGGGGGAGTGAGGTTTAATTAAGGGGGTGTATTAATTAAGGGGGAGTGAGGATTAATTAAGGGGGTGTATTAATTAAGGGGGAGTGAGGATTAATTAAGGGGGGGTGTGGATTAATTAAGGGGGTGTATTAATTAAGGGGGGAGTGAGGATTAATTAAGGGGGTGTGGATTAATTAAGGGGGGTGTATTAATTAAGGGGGAGTGAGGATTAATTAAGGGGGTGTATTAATTAAGGGGGGTGTGTATTAATTAAGGGGGTGTATTAATTAAGGGGTGTGTGGATTAATTAAGGGGGTGTATTAATTAAGGGGGAGTGAGGATTAATTAAGGGGGTGTATTAATTAAAGGGGTGTGGATTAATTAAGGGGGGTGTATTAATTAAGGGGGTGTGGATTAATTAAGGGGGAGTGAGGATTAATTAAGGGACTGTATTAATTAAGGGGTGTGTGGATTAATTAAGGAGGCTGTATTAACTAAGGGGGAGTGAAGATTAATTAAGGGGGTGTATTAATTAAGGGGGGAGTGAGGATTAATTAAGGGGGAGTGAGGATTAATTAAGGGGGGTGTATTAATTAAGGGGGGTGTGTATTAATTAAGGGGGGTTTATTAATTAAGGGGGAGTGAGGATTAATTAAGGGGGTGTATTAATTAAGGGGGAGTGAGGATTAATTACGGTGGGTGTATTAATTAAGGGGGGTGTGGATTATTTAAGGGGGGTGTATTAATTAAGGGGTAGTGAGGATTAATTAAGGTGGGTGTATTAATTAAGGGGGGAGTGAGGATTAATTAAGGGGGGTGTATTAATTAAGGGGTGTGTGGATTAATTAAGGGGGGTGTGGCGAAACCGACCTCGCCACGTGTCCTTGGAGGAGGCTGCTTGCCCGCCTCTTGCCTTTGGACTATGGACCAGACTTTATGTGAATGTGTTAACCCAGATAGCTATGCCATGGAGCCAATTTGTGTAGTTAAAGACTTCGGCTCAATGGCAATTGAACTGTGTGAATAGGATCTGCGCGCTATTCGGTAGTTTTGTGCGCTCAGATCCTAGCTATCTGGGGATATGTGAAATGTCTGTGTGTTATGTGTAAAAGGTGAATTTATGTATTTTAAAGTGTTTTACTGTCTTTGTGTCCCCATGTGCTCAATGGAGTCTGTCTCTGTGTTGGGAGGTAATTGGATTACTTCTCCAGGAGAGAAGGCTCTGTAAAACCGGTCTGAGCTGGAAAGCTAGGGGTTTTAAAAGATACTTTACTAACTTTTGAACCCCTGGTCTGATCCATGCCATTTTTTAATATGTTGTTCCTCTGAATGGATTGATTGTGGATATGTAATTTTATGTGAATGTGATGTATGGTTTTAAAGTTATAAATATTGTGTAAAAAGTATATTTTAAACTGTATGAATAATGGGATTATGTGTCACACTAAGGGGAGGGGATGTGTGGGTTGCACCCGTGATGCTATTGGATATTTTACACCTCCCCTGTGGGCGGTCTTATATGTGTGAGATGGAAATAAAAGCCAGGCTGGATGTGCCAGTCCAGAGTTCCTGTTTAACCCTCAAAGTGAAGTGTCGTCTCATTATTGGGGAGGATTTATTGCATGCTGTTTCAGTTTGACTGCTAGGAGTGCAAACCTATTCGTATGGTTCCTATTCAACTGTCTACAGCATTCAGAGGCTTGAGAGGATTTATATGCTTCTCAGATTCGGTGATTGTGGTGTCTGTCAGAGTGCTTGGAGTCCTCATGAAACGCTAGGAGCATCCTTTAACGGAGGTACCCAGTCGGGGTGCCAGGCGATCCGTTACAGGGGGTGTATTAATTAAGGGGGAGTGAGGATTAACTAAGGTGGGTGTATTAATTAAGGGGGGAGTGAGGATTAATTAAGGGGGGTGTATTAATTAAGGGGGTTGTGGATTAATTAAAGGGGGTGGATTAATTAAGGGGGAGTGAGGATTAATTAGGGGGTGTATTAATTAAGGGGGTGTGGATTAATTAAGGGGGGTGTATTAATTAAGGGGGGAGTGAGGATTAATTAAGGGGGTGTATTAATTAAGGGGGTGTGTGGATTAATTAAGGGGGCTGTATTAATTAAGGGGGGAGTGAGGATTAATTAAGTGGGTGTATTAATTAAGGGGGAGTGAGGATTAATTAAGGGGGTGTATTAATTAAGGGGGTGTATTAATTAAGGGTGTGTGGATTTATTAAGGGGGTGTATTAAATAATGGGGAGTGAGGATTTATTAAGGGGGGTGTATTAATTAAGGGGGGTGTATTAAGGGGTGTGTGGATTAATTAATGGGGGTGTATTAATTAAGGGGGGTGTGGATTAATTAAGGGGGGTGTATTAATTAAGGGGGGTGTGGATTAATTAAAGGGGGCTGTGGATTAAAGAATTAAAGGGGGAGGTTTAAATAATGGAGGTGCAGGTTTTTTTTTATTTAGGGGGTTGCAGTATTCTATTTATTAAGGGAGGATGTGCACTGCAGATTTTTGTTTTTTGTTAAGGGGGTGTGCAGGGTTTTTATAAGGGGGGTGTGCAGGTTTTTTGTTATTAAGAGGGGTTGTGCACGTTTTTGTTTTTTATTAAGGGGGTGTGCAGGATTTTTATGTGTAGGGAGTGAATGAAATTTATGTGATCGGGGTGCAGGGTTTTTATGTGTAGGGAGTGTATGAAATTTATGTGATCGGGGTGCAGGGTTTTTATATGAAGGGCGAGACAAGGGGCTTTGTAGAAAGGGGCAGGGCAGGAGTTTTCTAGAAGGTTCTCACCAGCCCCTTTCTACAAAAGCACTGGTCTTCCCCCTTCTACAAAACTGGCGCATTTTACAAATTTTACAAGCAGTTTACAAATTTGTGCAAAAATATTATTGAAAACATTGAAAAAAATGTTGGTGTTTTCTTATATTTTTATTATGGGGGTGGGGGGAGGGGGGTTGCCACACTCAGGGTCCGCCCCGGGTGCCAAATGCTCTAGGTACGCCCCTGCTGCCTACACATATAACCGTAGGGAAACCCCACGTTATTCTCCAGTACTGTTTGATTTATGAATGTTTATGTTATTTTGTGACTTATGAACCTGCTTTTGTTTATACGTTCCAAGTTGAATTGACCAAACAGGTGCAATTCAGTTATGTCCCCCATCACGGAACTGCCGTTATGTACCCAGGTTCCGCGCTTGGAATACTCACCCACCCCCTGACACACCCTGCATAAGCATGTTCCACTACTTTAACATTATGCAGAAATAGCAGGTTAAGTCTTACTAGCACGATATGTTTTTTCTTATATCAGCTAAAGCGCATAGAGACCCTGGCAGGCTCTCGATATATGTTAGCAATGTTATGCCTAGCGGTTCCCTTCCTTTTTATTTGTAACTCATGCAAACAAGTTGTGCCTCAGATAATTCAGCTGATGACAAAAGCACCTAACCAAGTCAGTCAGTAAACCTGATTCAGGACCTCGTCTGCCTTACCTTATAACAGACGTGTTGGATTAACCATAGTTGACATTTCTTTATATCATAAAATGTGCAATGTTCTGACAAATGTGCAATGTTCCCTGCCAGTCGATCACTGCATACAGTTATCAAAATACAGATCACAGTATTATACTGTGATCTAATTTGTTTTAACCCCTGAGGATTAACTTTTATTTATTTATTAACTCTCAGGGGTTCAATTTATTTAATTAATTTAAATATTTTATAATTATATATTTTGCTAGCTGGGGTGGGTGGGAGTTATGGGCAAATGGGGAATTTACGGTTAGTGCTGCTTACTGCTAGGAAGGGGTTAACGGTAAAAAAAGCTTAGAAAAATGTTAAATCTGTAAATAAAAAGTTTTAAGAAAGTTTAGAAAGTTTTAAAAAAATAATAAGCAAAACAAAAGTTTACAAACTAGTTTTAAAAAGTTTAAAAAAGTAAAAAAAATACATTAAAAAATACTCATTACCACTACACCTGGAACAAACTAGAGAAAAAATGATCCCACGCTAAGGTTCAAAATATGCCTTTTGAATTACCCCAGGGTGTATTCGTAATAAATAGTATGTGTTTGGGGGGAAGTTTCAATAACCAACCATCTAAACTACTCCTAAATGGAACATGGACACAGCGTAAAACTTCAAAGTTAGAAAAAAAACGGAATGGCTGCGTCTCAAATGTGCCCCTTCAACATTCACATATACCTGGCAAAGGTACATACGGGGGTATTGCTGTACTCAGACGACATAGCTGAGCAACATATGAAGTATTATACAGTCATAGCACACATAAGGTTTGCAAAATATACTGCGCAAACTCACTTTGTATGTCAAAAAGGCAGAAAATATGCTTATTACCACTACACTTTGTACAAGCTAGCGGAAAAATGATCCCATGCTAAGGTTCAAAATATGCCTTTTGAAATACCCTGGGATGTCATCTTTAAGAAATGGTATAGCTTTATGGGGTATTTGGTTTATATAGCCTGGTAAAATACTCTAAAATGGGACATGGGCACAGCGTAAAAATGTAAAGTTTGAAAAAAAATGGAATGGCTGTGTCCCAAATGTGCCTCTCCGATGTCCACATATACTTGGCAAAGGTACATACGGAGGTATTTTTGTACTCAGCAGACATAGCTGAGCAACATATGAAGTATTATACAGTGGTAGTACACATAAGGTTTGCAAAATATACTGTGCAAACTCACTTTGTGTGTCAAAAAGGCAGAAAAAACGCTTATTACCACTACACTTGGTACAAGCTAGCGGGAAAATGATCCCACGCTAAGGTTCAAAATATGCCTTTTGAAATACCCTGGGATGTCTTCTTTAAGAAATGGTATGGCTTTATGGTGTATTTGGATTATATAGCCTGGTAAAATACTCTAAAATGAGACATGGGCAGAGCACAAAAATTGAAAGTTTGAAATAAAACTGGAATGGCTATGTCCCAAATGTGCCCCTCCAATGTCCACATATACCTGACAAATGTACATACGGGGGTATTGCTGTACTCAGCCAACATAGCTGAGCAATATACAAAGTATTTTACAGTCGTAGCACACATAAGGTTTGCAAAATATACTGTGCAAACTCACTTTGTTTAGTGTATTAGCATGTTATATATTCACAAATGGCTCTCAGACATTGTAGTAAAATATAACTTCTCTTTACTTCAGTACACACACATAATGACATAACACCAAAGAGACTAAACACAATAGAACAAGTGCATAACTTCACTATGCTGCCATCTACTGGAAGGTGGACTGCATAAACCTCAATACATAACACTTCTCCTCCCTAGACCTCAAAGTCTTTGAGATAACTGGGAGGTTTAATATTTCGTCTTGGGCGCCCCAAAACCGTGTTTGGAACTGCTTCACCTGGACCTTCAGTTGTGCCCATCCCTTCTTCCTGTGCTCTGTCAGATGGACCGCACAGAACTGGTTCTTCAATAACAACTCCTGGAGAACTGAGACCTGTATCATCCAGTGGTTCCACATCATTTGGTATCACAGAAAACCCAGTATGACTGGGACCGGCAGCAGGCACAATCTCATCACTCCGTTCCCGAATCTGATCGACATGCCTTCGTAATATTCTACCATCAGGAATTCGTACTTTGTATGACAAAGGTCCTGTGGCCATAAGTACTTTTACAGGTATCCATTTAGGCCCAGAAACATAGTTCCTGACATAGACATCACTGTCAGGTGCAAATACTCTGACAGTAGAAGCATTATAGTTCTTATTGAATTGCAATTCTTGCTTCTCTTGTAACTCAGTTGTCAAATCAGGATGTAAACGATCCAAACAAGTTTTAAGACGCCGGTTCATAAGGAGCTCTGCTGGACTACTACCGGTGCTTGAGCAAGGTGTCACATGTTGTTGCAGAAGGAAATTTGCAAGTCTACGATTCCAATCTCCTTCAATAATTCTCTTTAATGAGTCTTTGGTAGTCTGAACCATACGCTCAGCTTGACCATTTGATGATGGGTGAAATGGTGCAATAGTAACATGTCGAATAAGATTACTTGCCATGAACATTTTGAATTCTGATGAGGTAAATTGTGTTCCATTATCAGACACAATTGTATCTGGCAACCCATGTGTAGCAAACAACCTCCTTAGAATCTTTATGACTGTGTGACTGTGACTGAGGTAGCAGATGTAACTGGAACAACTTCTAACCATTTTGAAAAGGAGTCAACAACTAAAAAAAACATCTGTCCGTGAAAAGGGCCAGCAAAATCTATATGTAAACGGGACCAAGGTGACCTAGTCACTTCCCAAGGATGTACTGAGGCTTTAGGTGGAGCATGACGAGTAGATTGGCATGGTACACAGTTCTTCACCCACTTTTCAATAACTTCATCCATTTTAGGCCACCAAACATAACTTCTGGCTAAAGCTTTCATGCGAACTATTCCAGGATGTCCTTCATGAAGAGCATGCAATACTCGAGCTTGTCCTGCATTTGGAATTACCACTCTGTTTCCCCATAATAGGCACCCTTTATAGGCAGATAGTTCATGTTGGCGCACTACAAATGGTTTGAACTTGTCTTCCACTTTTGATTTTGGCCACCCCCTCCAAACCCAGTTGAGCACACGGGACAGCAAAGGATCCTTGGCAGACATACAAGCAATGTCACTTGCATGTAACGGAGGGTTTGGAATGGATTCCAACATGAGGACCTCAGACATAGGAGGAACAAGGAAGTCAGGAGAAGGCAAAGGTAATCGGCTTAATCCATCAGCATGTGTGATATCCTTGCCAGGACGATACTTGAACTCACAATCATAGGCATTCAGCAAAAGGGACCACCTGAGCATGCGTGGTGAAATTATTTGAGGAGTGGGAGTATTGCTGGTGAACAGACCCAGTAAAGGTTTATGATCTGTTATAATAGTAAACCTCCGCCCATACAAATAGTCATGAAACTTTTTTACACCGGACACAATAGCTAAAGCCTCCTTGTCAATTTGGGCGTAATTCCTCTCTGTAGTAGATAAAGTCCGTGAATAAAATGCAATAGGAGCCTCAACCCCATTTCTCAAAATGTGGCTCAATACAGCCCCTATGCCATACGGAGAAGCATCGCAGGTGAGGTTGAGCGGTTTCTCCAAATCATAGTGTACAAGCAAACTGTCAGAAGACAACAGTTTTTTAGCAGCGCTGAAAGCGGTAGTATGAACGTCAGTCCACTTCCATGGAGCATCTTTATCTAGTAGACGATGCAGAGGTTCAGCAACAGTGGCTTTATCAGGCAGAAAAGAATGGTAAAAATTAAGCAACCCTAGGAAAGCTTGCGGTTCTTGTTTGTTTGTTGGAACCGGAGCTCTATGGATAGCTTCAACCTTAGAATCAGTTGGATGAATGCCCTGTGCGTCAACTCGGTAACCAAGGAAATCCACGCTGCTTACACCAAAAACACACTTTTCTTTTTTAAGTTTTAGACCAGCATCAAGAAAACGTTGTAAAACAAGTTGTAGCTGTGCAGCCAATGACTGTATAGAATCTGCTCCAATAAGAACGTCATCAAAATAAGGCACTACACCTGGAAGTCCAGATAAGAGGTCCTCCATTAAATTCTGGAATATGCCAGGAGCAATGGAAACTCCAAACTGCAAACGTCTTGCTCGGAAAGCTCCTTTGTGTGTTATTATCGTTTGTGCATCAGCAGCCTCATCATCCACAGGTAACTGCTGGTAGGCTTGAGCCATATCCAACTTGGCAAATACTTTTCCTTTTGCCAAAGTAGTAAGAATTTGATTAACAGCTGGAATTTGATAGGGATGCTCTTGCAACGCTTTATTTATTGTACATTTGTAGTCAGCACAGATTCTGACATCCCCATTTGGTTTCATGACCGGAACTATGGGTGTACACCACTTTGGGTGTGTTATGGGTTCAAGTATGCCTTGTTCCACAAGACGTGTAATCTCAGCATCTATTTTTGGTCTGAGAGCTAATGCAATTTTGCGAGGCTTCATACGAATTGGGGGTACTTTTGAATCTAATACAAAATAAACAGGAGGGCCTTTAAACATGCCAAGACCTTCTTCAAAGACTGCACTAAATTTATCAATCACATTCTGTAGAATATCTGTGGATACATTATTAACTCCAGTTAATGAAATTCCTAAGGGTTCAAACCACTCTCTACCTAGCAAACTTGCTCTTTGTCCCTTAGTAATTATTAAACGTAAATGTCCTCTGAATTTACCATATTTTACTGGTATAAAACAAACCCCTTTAACATCCACAGCCTGTTTGTTGTAGTCCACGAGATGAATATCACAAGGTACTATTGAAGGAGAATTATGAGGCCATAACAATGTAAATGTCTCTTCTGAAATCAAAGAATATGCGCACCCAGAATCTACTTCCATTTTGCACGGAACATCTTGAAGCACAATTTCAGTGTAAATCTTCAGTCCTGATGGTGAATTTTCCACTTTATTCACATAGTCATTTGAGTAAACACCTGCAGTCATTTCACTATCTGAAACGGTTTGTGGAGTATTAAAAGAGTGCGCTGTGGTTTGTATTTTATTCACATTCTTATATTTGGTCTGAATTCCACTGGCTTGACTTTGGCAAACTGTCTGTATGTGACCTGTACGTTTACATGTGTGGCAAACTGCATTTCGAAAATTCCAAATGCAGGACAAGCTCGAGTATTGCATGCTCTTCATGAAGGACATCCTGGAATAGTTCGCATGAAAGCTTTAGCCAGAAGTTATGTTTGGTGGCCTAAAATGGATGAAGTTATTGAAAAGTGGGTGAAGAACTGTGTACCATGCCAATCTACTCGTCATGCTCCACCTAAAGCCTCAGTACATCCTTGGGAAGTGACTAGGTCACCTTGGTCCCGTTTACATATAGATTTTGCTGGCCCTTTTCACGGACAGATGTTTTAACAGTGCCAGTATTTCTTCAAATGAGTAGTCTTGTGGTTTAGCAGGAGATATCAGTGAGCGAACAATATCAAATGTTTTGGATCCAATAACACTCAGTAACACAGCTCTCTTCTGAATAGCATCCACCACCTTATTAGCTTCCAGGAAAAACACTAACCTGTCAGCATATGAGTCCCATGAGGCTGGATTAGCCAGATCAAATTCCTCCATGTGTCCCAGAGAAGCCATGCTGGAAATATTTGTAGATAAAAGAATTCCAAAAAAAAGTTTTACTTCCTCACTCAGGCTGATTTCATTTACTTTATATATATTCTGCAGTGTCCATTTATTATTATCCCATCCTCGTCGCCAGTTTAGTGTATTAGCATGTTATATATTCACAAATGGCTCTCAGACATTGTAGTAAAATATAACTTCTCTTTACTTCAGTACACACACATAATGACATAACACCAAAGAGACTAAACACAATAGAACAAGTGCATAACTTCACTATGCTGCCATCTACTGGAAGGTGGACTGCATAAACCTCAATACATAACACTCCTCCCCCCTAGACCTCAAAGTCTTTGAGATAACTGGGAGGTTTAATATTTTGTCTTGGGCGCCCCAAAACCGTGTTTGGAACTGCTTCACCTGGACCTTCAGTTGTGCCCATCCCTTCTTCCTGTGCTCTGTCAGATGGACCGCACAGAACTGGTTCTTCAATAACAACTCCTGGAGAACTGAGACCTGTATCATCCAGTGGTTCCACATCATTTGGTATCACAGAAAACCCAGTATGACTGGGACCGGCAGCAGGCGCAATCTCATCACTCCGTTCCCGACACTTTGTGTGTCAAAAAGGCAGAAAAAAAACACGTATTACCACTACACTTGGTACAAGCTAGCGGAAAAATGATCCCACGCTAAGGTTCAAAATATGCCTTTTGAAATACCCTGGGATGTCTTCTTTAAGAAATGGTATGGCTTTATGGTGTATTTGGATTATATAGCCTGGTAAAATACTCTAAAATGGGACATGGGCAGAGCGCAAAAATTGAAAGTTTGAAAAAAACTGGAATGGCTATGTCCCAAATGTGCCCCTCCAATGTCCACATATACCTGGCAAATGTACATACGGGGGTATTGCTCAGGGGCGGACTGAGAACCCTCAGGGCCCCCGGGCAAAATAAATCAAGGGCCCCCTTACATGCCCCACCCACGTTCTGTCGCAAGCCCCACCCTTGCCCCGCCTCCATGCCCCGCCTCCAGCCACACCCTACACAATCTTTAGACACAAGGAACAAAAGTGCAATATGTTCTAAACAAGTGTCATTTAATTAACGAATGCAAAAACCAAACTGTGCAAAATAAATAACAAATGCACAAACAAAGACAATTGCATGTATGTACGTAGTGGGGAATCGCGATGCAGCCTAGAAAAAAAATCTAACCCCATTCAACCCCCCAGTAACGACAGACCACTTAGTATGGATGAAACAGGCCACAGCATTTATTATCACAAACCAAATTACTGCATAACACATCCATAACTTTATTTATTAAATCTCTTCTTTTCTGTAACCAAAACATTAGACATAAATAAGCATAAATTAACATATATACATATATAACTCCACCCATAGTGTTATACAGTGACCCAACCGTCCTTGCCAATAAAACCATAGAGTGGTTCCTAATCACCACTTCCTCTCACCTCCCCCCTCGTCATAAAAAATACTTCCAATGCCTGCTATCAGCCGACCTTATCCACGCTCGATGGGCACGAGATCTCAGGCAACCTAAAGTTTAACCTTTTAAGCTGGGGAGGTTTGAGACCTTAAAAAACTTGTTCATCTCATTCCATATACTTAAACGTAACCTCAAACTCAATTGGCAAGGACATACCCCCGGCTAGCTGTGACTAAAATATACTGACAGGGCGGGCGGGAGGGAAGCTGTTTGCTGGCCCAAATCCCAAGTGGCACTGAGGTAAGACCTCCCCCACACTAACTTACACAGAACATAATCCCACCCACAGACTCTTTCCAAACCACTCCCATGCATCTATCCCCACACTCCTACATGTGCCCTTGCCCGCTTAGCTGTGCTATCTCCCCAGGGCCTTTACCAATGATAAACAGAAACAAAAACAAGTGCATTACAAAATCATAAATAGACAAAGCCAGACACAGTATTACAAATCATAAACAGACAAAGCCAGACAAATAAATAGACAGACAAAGCCAGAGTATTACACATCATAAATAGACAAACCAAAACAAGTGCATTAAAAAATCATAAATAGACAAACCAGAACAAGTGCATTACAAAATCATAAATAGACAAACCAAAACCAGTGCATTACAAAATCATAAATAGACAAACCAGAACAAGTGCATTACAAAATCATAAATAGACAAACCAAAACAAGTGCATTACAAAATCATAAATAGACAAAACAAGTGCAATACAAAATCATAAATAGACAAAACAAGTGCATTACAAAATCATAAATAGACAAAACAAGTGCATTACAAAATCATAAATAGACAAAACAAGTGCATTACAAAATCATAAATAGACAAAACAAGTGCATTACAAAATCATAAATAGACAAAGCCAGAGCAATACAAAATCATAGACAAAACCAGAGCAATACAAATCATAAACAGACAAAACCAGACAGAGCATTATAAAATATAAATACACAAAGCCAGAATATTACAAATCATAAACAGACAAAACCAGATTATTACAAATCAAACAGACAAAGCCAGAGCATTACAAATCATAAATAGAGCAGATGTGCCAACTCAAGCTCCGGGCCTTATGAGAGAAAAACTACGATTAAAGAAAGAAAATGAAACTGCTGCCAAACAATACAACCCTCAACCTACACAGGGAAGGCTATGGGGCGAAAAAGCAAGAGCAGACAAAAGCCCCCCTTGCCGAGATATAAGGGAGATGCTGCGGCGCTCACAGACCCCGATGTTTGACAAAATGGCGCTTGAGGTAGAGAGGCCATCATACTCCTCGGATGACGAGTCAAACGAGATGGGAATGGGGGCAACGAGTGCTCCACTTACCAGACCCAAGCCCCAGCAAGCCACTACTGGAGATCCAGAAACCGCTACGGCTCGACGGCATGTTCAGGCTACCAAAGTCAGCGTCTACACCAGCCTCCGCCCATACGGATCTGATCATCCACTTCCAGTCCATGCAGGACAAAACTCTCCTAATGGCGGCTGCCCGAGAGAAGGCTCCATTACAACTAGAAGGAGCCACACTGTCCATGTTCCCAGACATCACCAAAGGTACCATTGAGTGGCGCAGGACCTTGCGGCCGCTACTGCCTCTACTCCGAGACAAAAGCATCCAGTATCGGTGGCGGACTCCAAGAGCACTCATCTTCCAACATCAATGCAAGACACACCGAGCTGGAGACCTCTCTGAATCGGAAACCCTTCTACGTAAACTGGGACTTGCAGGCTCTAATCAGGCGACAGCATCGGGACTTTCACAGCTAGATCCCACAACGATACCAGAATTTGTCCCCAGGTCAACAAGACGACCTACACCCCCGAGGGAGAAGACTTGAACGGCTGCGAGCAACCCAGGACTTATCGTCCAAGCTAAAGGACACTTTACCTGCAGCATGCAGTTTCCTCACTAAGAAAAACCCATGACGGCACAGTTATGCCAAGTTCAAGCTCAATGTTTAATTTTGTTTAAATTTGTCTCTGTTTCTAGACATAGGCTTTACATATATGTGATTAAATGGCTACCTATAATTCACTCCCCACATCATGCTGGATAGGCTTTACATATGCTCCACATGACACACACAAGAGCCCACCACAGACCGCTTTATGCCAATAGCCGACACTCCAGAAGCCATAGTATCAACCCCCCCATATCCGACACACGGCGACATATTACTTACCCCCGCAGTCAGAACGAAGTGAGAGGTACTCCCCTCCGGAGGAGAAAAGACCCACATCACGCTTCATATCCAGGAGCCACTCAACCCTCCTAGAGAGGAACATACAATACAGCTACAGCCCCTATTTACGTTTCAACACGAAACACAAAAATGTTCCACATGCCTAACACTCAGTGTCAGCAACAAGAGAAACCCTGTATCTGCCTATATGAGAACCATGTTATGTATTCTTGCACTTACTATGTGGAATGAAAAATAAAGAATACAAAAAAAATTAAAAAAAAAATCATAAATAGACAATTACATGTAAAAATAATTACAATGCAAACAAAATCAGTGCAATACAAATAATAAAACAAACAGAAATGCCATCCAATTTCAGCTTCAAAAATATATAGCATTGGCCAGTCTGCCGTTTAAAAGAGAAGCAGAGAGCGGAGTTCAGCAGATGTCTTGCCAAAACGGTCTATGATTTTCTCTTTGTCTCTCTTTATCCTTAAAGAAACATCTTTCTCTATTGCAATAAGCATCAATGTCTCCAGATTTTGCTGAGTAAGCGTTGATCTAAGTCTTGATTTTAGAATTTTCAACTTTGAAAAACACCGTTCACAGGAGCATTGCGTGGTGCTTAGAGTGATCAAGTACTTGTATGCCATATAAAGATTTTCATAGGCCGAAGAACATAATCTATATTGAAAAAGCAGCTTAAATGCACAGGATGTGCAATTTTTTCAGCAGAGTTTTTTCACAGAAGGCTTAGAAGCTGATGGCTCAGAGTCAGAGAAGTCAGGTTCTTCCTCTCCAGCAGAGCTCAATGTTTCATCATCACTATCAAACAGTCCTCTGGAGAGATTTCTGTAACTTGATGCAAATGAAATCAATTCTTCACGAAGAACAGGGCCATCAATTTCAGGAACAGCTGTAGAAATGACATCAAACTTTATTTTTTCAGGAGAAGACAGTATTTCCTCAAACCGGTTTGGGTCAAAACATGCAATCTGCATGTAAAGTTTGCCATGAGTGGCAAACCTGGTTCTCATACTTTCCAAAACTGTATCACAGATGACATTGTAGCATGAAACTTCAAAGCTGTGTTGTGGATTTGCAGGAACTACACATCTTGTTGATCAATGTTCTGTGAAAGATTTACTGATGGCAATGTCCTCTGCAGCTAGTTTTTCATTCAGGTGATCAATTAAAGTTGTTGCAGATCCACAGACTCATTAAAAGTCTCTTGAAATTTTTGATAAACGGTTTGTAGCATCCTCAACCATTCGCCATGCCTGCATAATGTCAAGGGCTGGTGACTGCAAGTAATCTGACACGGGAGTAGTAATGTCAAAAATCCTTATAAATGTAAAAGCGGCCAGGATGGTTTCAAATTTACATAGGTTTTCATTTAGTTTTAGAGCCTCATGACGAACAGAATTTCTAAAATCAGATGAACTACTGACATGCTTCAGAACAAGGATGAGGTCAGAATATAATTCCTCAGAGTGGTTTTCATATGTTCCGCAAAGTTTTCGAAGGGCTCTGGCTTTGCTTGACCACCTGGTAGTACCAATTTTGTCAAGTCTTTTCAGTTTTGCACTTCCAGTCTTGGCTTTCAGCTGGTCTTCCCAAATTTTTATCCTTTTGTAGGACTCCGAGAAAAAGGTGGACAAGTTACCAAGAAGTCCAAACAAACTCACTGCTGGAACACATACACTGCTTGCATCACATATAACAAGATTTAGGACATGAGCATAGCGCCAAGTATGAATGTGACTAGGACGCACTTCTGTCATCAATGCTTGCAATCCTGTATATGTGCCACTCATGTTAGCAGCTCCATCAAATGAATCACCAATACACTGCTCCAAATTCAGTCCAATGTCAGACAAAGAATCTCTTAGCAAATCATGTAAGCCCTTGCTGCTTGAGTCCTCAACATTCAGAAGGCGTACCAATCGCTCTTTAGCTTTATCTTCAACAACATATCGCACAACAATGGCACATTGATCATGTGCAGAGACATCTTGAGTAGAATCCATTTGTACCGAAAACATCCCCGCATTGTTAACTTCCTTAACAATGTCTTCTTTTATCATATCTCCAATGATTGTGAATAATTTAGTTATAGAGGACTTGCTCAGAAAAGTTACAAATTTTCCTCACCCTTTTTGAGATGGGTCACGGTTTTTGGCCACTTTCGTTACTTTTACCAAATGGTCTTTTAGGACTGGGCTATATTCCGCAAGGAGTTTCACCGCCTCCAAAAAATGTCCTTGATTTTCAAGACGGTCATCATCAAAGACATCAGCTACAGACTCTGAATGGCTGCTTCTGTATGGCAATGCTTGGATTCCAATAAAAAACAACAACATCAATGATGTTGCTTAGAACAGTACGGCGCTGAAGTACCTGGTTGTGCCTCATAGAAAGCTGGTCAACTGAAAGTTTGTGCTTGATCGATTTGCCTTTAATATTGATCATATAGGCTTCGCTAGCAAGTTTATGGCACTGGGACTGCTCATGTTCGGTGAGTCTTGTTGTAATATGTCTCCAGTCATTACAACCCTGAATCCAATGAGTATGATGATATTTTTCTGCACAATACATAAGGCAAATTGAACAGTGCAGGGTCTTCTTTTTGCCATTGTAAGTAACCCATTTTCTATTAATATTTGATCCTTGATGTTTCAGAAACAGAAGTTTCAGTCTCCACTGGCATTCCACTTGCTACATCCTGCTCTGGATCCGTTTTCTTTTGAAAAAAAATGTGGATTTTGCTGGTTGAGGCTTCAATTTTCTTCTGTTCCTCTTTCTTTTCCTTTCTCTTCATTGCACCACTTTTGTGTTTATAACCTGCCGATGAAGACATTGTAGTGCTGAAAATGATGACAACCTGCGTATGTAATGTATCATAGGGATTAGACATGAGTCTCATCAATCATTTGTTGGTGAAAATGAATTGCCAAACACATTTAAAAATAAATGTTTAACCCCTTAAGGACACATGACATGTGTGACATGTTATGATTGCCTTTTATTCCAGAAGTTTGGTCCTTAAGGGGTTAATGGTTGAACTCAATGACACATTTGTGTGTTTTTTAAACCTAGATTACAATAATGTATTCATTGGTGCATGAACAGTTTCCAAACACACCTGGACAATGTAAAAGCAGAGTACACTGTACCTACCACTCATCACTGAGAAAAGGTCTAGTGCTCATTCCTGGTGAAGAGAGCTTACAAGACCCATCACATAAGTACACTATGTGTAGCAAGAGCAGAAATGTTAGTTTCATTCAAATGTAACCAAATATGATTATGCAAAAATGTACCAATACCACAAACAGAGGGCCAGGCTACATGCACCAGTAGGTGTCAAATCTCAGTGCAACGAGTCTTCCTTTAAAAAAAAAAAAAAAAAAAAAGAAGTAACACTAGATAATAAACTTCAATCCTGACACAGCCAATGCACATTCACACAAAGTGGACTGACAGATAAAATGGATAGAGCCAATATTAGAACACTGATTGACAGGATGCCAAGATGGAGGTGCTCAGTCAGTACCATCGTAGAGGATAAAATAAATAGGAAATACACAATTCTGTACTTTGCTTTAACTTTTAAGGACACCGTACATGCACGAGTCCCTTTTGCATTAATTTCCATCCCATATGGGGTAAAACTGAATTTAGCCCAATCTTAAGAGGCCATACAATGTTAATGAAAACCAACACTATATGAAAAATGTACGCTATTATGGGAAATATGTCCACCATACCCCAAATATAGCACTGCACATTTTGCATCAGAAACCTACTCCAAGCCATCAACCATGTGCAAAGCAAAGTGCCATTTTAAGTTTTAATGCTCTGGATATTATCTCATTAAATAAAACACTGACAGAATGATTTACTAAAGTAAGATTTCAAAGTTAAATGGACACAAAAGGCACCCAGACCACTTCAGCTCATTGAAGTGGTGTGGGTACAGTGTCCCTTTTGCACATTGAGCTGCAACATTCTAGAGAAACTGCAATGTTTACGTTCCAGCAATAAGTCAGCCTCTAGTGGCTGGCAGCCACCTGAGGGCTTCCCGGATTAAAACAGACCTTTGGTCCGGTATCTGATGCTGGACGTCCTCACGCTCTGCATGATGACCACCAGGGTCAGATTTTTCCCCATAGGAAAGCATTGTGATCCAATGCATGCGCGGCATTTCCAACGCATTAGCGCCTGCTTGTTGTGGGACGTCGAAGGGGGCAGAGCATCAACCCACTGCAGAGGGATATTGGCGCAGGGATCAGTTAAAGGATCACTATACTGTCAGGAAAATAAAGTCGTCAGCTCCCAAGTGGGGCAGAATGCGCAGCAAGAGCACGATTTTCACATCCAGTGTCGCAGAAGCGTCTCTAGCAGCTGTCAGGAAGACAGCCACTAGAGGCTGGATTAACCCTGCAATGTAAACATAGCAGTTTCTCTGAAACTGCTATGTTTACATTTGATGGTTTAAACCCTGGGGGATCTGGCACCCAGACCACTTCATTGAGCTGAAGTGGTCTGGGTGATTATAGTGTCCCTTTAAGTAAATAAAGGGTTTATTTTGTATGCATTGATGCAGACTAGCATCCGGCCGAATAGAATATAGGTTTACAGGAGTGCAGACGAATGAGTTCTAAAAATATATATATTTAATATATTCAAAAAAAAATATTTTTAGAACATACATACACACATTATATATATATATATATATATATATATATATATATATATATATATATATACATACATACATACACACACACACACACACACATTATTTAAAAAAGGGTGCCCAAAAGGTAGATACCGAGATGTTTTTAAACTACAGCTTCTACAATGCTTTGCCATTCAAGGCATGCAAAGCATCATGGGAGTTGTAGTTCTACAACATCTGGGTATCTACCTTTTGGGCACCCCTGCTATAAACTATACAAAATCCAGTACACTCACCCAGAAGCTTAAAAGTTTTTAAAAATATAATTGTTTTTTAAAAAACAAAAGAATGAAGCAAAAATAGACGTACTCTAGCTACAGTATACGATCATCTGCATCAGCTTGTCACAAAGTCAATGTGTCCCATAATGTAAGCTCATTTAAGAGACTGCAGATTCCAGGTTTCATATATATGTGCTCCGTGAATGTTATAGGTGATTTTATATTTTTTTTATTTTATATTTTTCTAACAAAAGTTACTGTAATGCATGGCTTGATAAATTTGTTTGGAATCTAGGAGTCAACTAAAAAGTTAGGAGCCAGTCTTTTTTAAACGAAGAAAGCTTCATTTTGAACATGAAAAACACAATTCTTAAGGGGACGCTATAATCATCAGAACCACTGGAGCATGTCCTTGCAGGATTTTTAATGTAAAGACTACCTTTTCAGAGAAAAGACCGTGTTTACATTGCTGTCTTGGGACACCTCTTGTGGCAGTCACTCACGCTTAGTTTCAGCCTCTGCATGGAGGCGCTGAATGTTCCCAATAGAGATGCATTGATGCTGATTGGCGCAGAACAGCCTTTTCTGCACATGCGCAATATCCTCTTAAGCCTATGGGAAAGCATTGACTTAAAGATTGATTATATCCGCCATAGAGGAAGGACCAGCCATAGGGTCGGGACCAGCTGCGGCAAAACGGGCAAAGCGTAGGAAAAAAGGTGAGTAAAAACACATTTCCCATGTGGGGCAGTTACCTAAACAGACACAGAGACAGACAGACACACACACACGTAGACACACAGTTTGAGAAACTCACATATGAACATTTACATTTTCTTTTATGTCCACCCAGCCTCCATATCTTTGGGAGAGCTGAGTGGATCTTTCACTGTGGTCCAGAGGGGCTGCTGTCTAATCTTTCTTCCTTTCCTCTAAGCTCCCTTGCACGATCTCTGTAGTGATGCCGGGGCTAGAATGATGTCATATTCCAGCTCCTGGAATCACTAAACAGTGCGAGGGAGCAGTGAGGAACTGCAGGAGGATTACTGCTCCCTCGCGCATAGCCTCCCACGCAACCCCAGGCAAGCGGCCGGCCCCCTCTCATGCTACCCTATGCGGGTGGCCGGTTCCCGCGGGCTAGCAGCCTTCACTAAAGGGCTGCCAGGATAAGATTTCTAGTCGCCATGGCGACCTGGGATTTGTCGAGCCCTGCTCTAATAGATAAATACATTAAGTGTATAAATGCACTGAAGCACAGAGAAGCTCCCCTAAGGAGATTCTTATCCCTGAAATTCCTCGATCCCACAACAATGGACAAACAGCAGGAAGTGAAGTAGACTGATCTACAGGGACCTGGAGAGGGGTATATCTAACAGAGACCCTCTCAGTGTCCTTTAGAGAGTGTGTTAGAAAGAATCTTCTCCAGGCCCCATTAGAGACTACAATGGAGCCTAATGGAGCCTGGAGGGGGGTCTCTCCAACACTCTGGTTCCTATTCACAATATAGCAACACAACATAGCTCACTGATACCTAGGCCAAGTTGGCTCCTCTTACCTCAATTATGGTTGCTGGTTGGCAGTCTGTGGGCTTGCTGGCTCCGGCTGGCAGGCTGTGGGCTTGCTGGCTCCGGCTGGCAGGCTGTGGGCTTGCTGGCTCCGGCTGGCAGGCTGTGGGCTTGCTGGCTTTGGCTGGCAGGCTGTGGGCTTGCTGGCTTTGGCTGGCAGGCTGTGGGCTTGCTGGCTGTAGGCCTGTGGCTTGCTGGCAGGCTGTTGGCTTGCTATAGGCCTGTGGCCGGCCAGCAGCCGGCCTGTAGTGGCCGGCTGCTGGGCTGTGGGTGCCTGTGGCTGGCTGCTGGCCTGTGGCCGGCTGCTGGCCAGTGGGCTGGCTGTGGCCGGGCTGCTGACCTATGGCCGGCTGCTGGCCTGTGGGCCGGCTGGCTGGCCTGTGGGCCGGCTGGCTGGCCTGTGGGCCGGCTGGCTGGCCTGTGGGCCGGCTGGCTTGTGGTGGCCGGCTGGCGGCCTGTGGGTGCCTGTGGCCGGCTGCTGGGTTGTGGCTGGCTGCTGGCCTGTGGGCGGCTGTGGCCGGCTGCTGGCCTGTGGGCCGGCTAGTTGGCCTGGGGTCTGGGGCTGGCTGGCTAGTTGGCTTGGGGCCTGTGGCCTGTAGTGGCCGGCTGCTGGGCTGTGGGTGCCTGTGGCTGGCTGCTGGCCTGTGGCCGGCTGCTGGCCTGTGGCCGGCTGCTGGCCAGTGGGCTGGCTGTGGCCGGGCTGCTGACCTATGGCCGGCTGCTGGCCTGTGGGCCGGCTGGCTGGCCTGTGGGCCGGCTGGCTGGCCTGTGGGCCGGCTGGCTGGCCTGTGGGCCGGCTGGCTTGTGGTGGCCGGCTGGCGGCCTGTGGGTGCCTGTGGCCGGCTGCTGGGTTGTGGCTGGCTGCTGGCCTGTGGGCGGCTGTGGCCGGCTGCTGGCCTGTGGGCCGGCTAGTTGGCCTGGGGTCTGGGGCTGGCTGGCTAGTTGGCTTGGGGCCTGTGGCCGGCTAGCCTGGGGCCGCTGGCTGGCCTGGGGCCTGTGGCTGGCTGGCCTGGGGCTTGCTGGCTGGCCTGGGGGTCTGTGGCTGGCCTGGGGGTCTGTGGCTGGCCTGGGGCCTGGGGGTCTGTGGCTGGCCTGGGGCCTGGGGCCCAGTGGCTGGCCTGGGGCCCTGTGGCTGGCCTGGGGCCCTGTGGCTGGCCTGGGGCCTGGGGGTCTGTGGCTGGCCTGGGGCCCTGTGGCTGGCCTGGGGCCTGGGGGTATTTGGCTGGCCTGGGGCCCTGTGGGTATGTGGCTGGCCTGGGGTCTGTGACTGGCCTGGGGCCCTGTGGCTGGCCTGGGGACCTGTGGCTGGCCTGGGGCCCTGTGGGTATGTGGCTGCCCTGGGGGTCTGTGACTGGCCTGGGGCCCTGTGGCTGGCCTGGGGCCCTGTTGCTGGCCTGGGGCCCTGTGGCTGGCCTGGGGCCCTGTAGCTGGCCTGGGGTCTGTGGCTGGCCTGGGGCCCTGTGGCTGGCCTGGGGGTCTGTGGCTGGCCTGGGGCCCTGTGGCTGGCCTGGGGCCTGGGGGTCTGTGGCTGGTCTGGGGGTCAGTGACTGGCCTGGAGCCCTGTGGCTGGCCTGGGGGTATGTGGCTGGCCTGGGGCCCTGTGGCTGGCCTGGGGCCCTGTGGGTATGTGGCTGGCCTGGGGGTCTGTGGCTGGCCTGGGGCCCTGTGGCTGGCTTGGGGCCTGGGGGTATGTGGCTGGCTTGGGGCCTGTGGGTATGTGGCTGACCTGGCTTTATTTTGCTGGTTGCTGGGGCCGACCCCAGTTTTTTTCTTCCTTTTATGTAGTGCGCGGAAGGATACCGCACACTTAGAATCCTTCCGCACACTTATGGATTCCGGTCCCGTGCAGGCGGCGCCCGTCGACGTCATCGCGTCACGTTGTGACGTCGACGCGCCTCCGCGCACAGGACCGGGCTCCTCCTCCTAATGTAGATAAGTTAT
This sequence comes from Pelobates fuscus, assembly GCF_036172605.1. Taxonomy (NCBI): domain Eukaryota; kingdom Metazoa; phylum Chordata; class Amphibia; order Anura; family Pelobatidae; genus Pelobates; species Pelobates fuscus. The sequence goes on along the minus strand of NC_086319.1, from coordinate 134,798,101 downwards.
TACTGCGCCGGGCCCGGGCCCCGATCTCCCCGATCTCCACACTGAATAACTTTTTAGCCGTGCACATTATGTGCACGGCTGCGGCGGGCCCCCCTCCCGGCCGGGCCCTCGGACCACGTCCGAAGTGCCCGACCGGTCAGTCCACCCCTGATATTGCTGTACTCAGCCAACATAGCTGAGCAACATACAAAGTATTTTACAGTCGTAGCACACATAAGGTTTGCAAAATATACTGTGCAAACTCACTTTGTGTGTCAAAAAGGCAGAAAAAACGCTTATTACCACTACACTTGGTACAAGCTAGCGGAAAAATGATCCCACGCTAAGGTTCAAAATATGCCTTTTGAAATACCCTGGGATGTGTTCTTTAAGAAATGGTATGCCTTTATGGTGTAGTTGTAATATGTAGCCTGCTCAAGTGCTCCAAAGTGGAACACAGACACATCAAAACCCTCCATGAAAATTCACACTTAAAAACGTAAACTTGTCACGTCTCTTTTACAGCACTGTAACTTCACAAAATATTGCCAAAGACATACAATGGGGGTGTCATTTTACTCAGAAGACTTAGCTGAGCATAATTTGGGAGGTTTGAACTTAGTGGCACATATGAAATATACAAAAGGCCTAGCAAAAATGTAATCCGTATGTAAAAAATACCCAAAATATTTTTTTACCACATACTTTGGCATATATTGGTGAAAAAATGGGGGCATGTTAAGGCACAATATGCACCATATGAGATACCCTGGAGTGTCTACTTTTACAAATGGTAGGCCTTTGTGGGTTTTTTTTAACAGTCAAACTACTATAATACCCCAAGTTGAAGCATTGGCTCATTAAATCCGTCTCTCAGAATTCTACTGTGAATACTGAAAAGGACAGGTCTCATATATGGCACTGCAGCTTCACGAAATAGTGCCAAAGACATACAAAGGGGGTGTCATTTTACTCAGCAGGTGTAACTGAACACAAAATAAAACTTTGTAAAGGAATAGCACACACCAACTTTACAAAATACACATGATAAGTTCTTTGTTATAAGTTTGTGTGCCAAAAAACAAAAAAAACACAATTTTTCTCCAATATTTAGCAGAGGTTGGCGGTGAAATGACTTTGTAGAAAGTGTCAAAACAACCTTAGGTAAATAGCCTGTGATGTCTACTTTATATAAATATATACTTTTGTGTGGCAATTTTGTTTTCTTTTATGGCTATTAAGCTTACAAGACAAACATACCAAATTCTAAAATCGCTCCACATTAAAAGTTTATTTTATTCCTTGTGCTTTGTGACCTGTAACTACCAAAAAAAACTTAAAATCCCAGACACATTATATATTCTGTAAATCAGAACAACTAAATGAATTTATTTTTAATTGCTTTCTTTAACCTGCATTAATTATGCACACATTATTATTGCAAAAACTGTAGAAAAAACATTTTTTTTTGCATTTTTCTGTATTTTTTGATAATAAATAAGCATTTATATATATATATATATATATATATATATATATATATATATATATATATGTTACATCAAATTAAAGCCCTTTCTGTCCTTTAAAAAACAGTATATAATATGTGTCAGTGCAATAAACGAGAGAGATGCAAATTGCAGTTGAACACAAACAGACAGAAAATGCAAAAATTGCTTGTGTCATTAAGCCTAAGACAAGCTTCTGAAGCTGTGTCCTTAACCCCTTAAGGACCAAACTTCTGTAATAAAAGGGAATCATGACATGTCACACATGTCATGTGTCCTTAAGGGGTTAAGGGGTTAAAAAAAAGAATAAAAATATGGTGAAAAATTGAAAAAAACATGTTTACATGTTACTTGAAACATAGTTTACTTATCTACAAAGGCTATTGAAAAAACTGCTAAATAGATTCCAAATTTTGTCCTGAGTTTTAACCCCTTAAGACCGCAGCCAAATGTACAAGTTGTGATTCAAAAAAAATGTAAACAAACCACAGCATTTTACTATATGTCTGTTCAACAATAATTTACCTCTTTCATACTACTAATTTTTCTCCAATATTTAGCAGAGGTTGGCGGTGAAATGACTTTGTAGAAAGTGTCAAAACAACCTTAGGTAAATAGCCTGTGATGTCTACTTTATATAAATATATACTTTTGTGTGGCAATTTTGTTTTCTTTTATGGCTATTAAAACTCAGGACAAAATTTGGAATCTATTTAGCAGTTTTTTCAATAGCCTTTGTAGATAAGTAAACTATGTTTCAAGTAACATGTAAACATGTTTTTTTCAATTTTTCACCATATTTTTATTCTTTTTTTTTAACCCCTTAAGGACACAGCTTCAGAAGCTTGTCTTAGGCTTAATGACACAAGCAATTTTTGCATTTTCTGTCTGTTTGTGTTCAACTGCAATTTGCATCTCTCTCGTTTATTGCACCGACACATATTATATACTGTTTTTTAAAGGACAGAAAGGGCTTTAATTTGATGTAACATATATATATACATATATATATATATATATATATATATATATATATATATATATATATATAAATGCTTATTTATTATCAAAAAATACAGAAAAATGCAAAAAAAAATGTTTTTTCTACAGTTTTTGCAATAATAATGTGTGCATAATTAATGCAGGTTAAAGAAAGCAATTAAAAATAAATTCATTTAGTTGTTCTGATTTACAGAATATATAATGTGTCTGGGATTTTAAGTTTTTTTTGGTAGTTACAGGTCACAAAGCACAAGGAATAAAATAAACTTTTAATGTGGAGCGATTTTAGAATTTGGTATGTTTGTCTTGTAAGCTTAACCCCTTAACACCGCAGCCAAATGTACAAGTTGTGAACGAAACAAAACGTAAACAAAACCTGGCATTTGCGCTATATGTCTGTCCAACCGTAATTCACCTCTTTCATATTAAATGCACCCCCCCTTATTATATATCATTTTATTCAGGGGAAACAGGGCTTTCATTTAATATCAAATATTTAGCTATGAAACATAATTTAATATGAAAAAAATGGGAGAAAATAAGATTTTTTTTGATTTTTTTCGTTCTTCATGACATTTTAACTGTCAATGTCATAATACTGTTTGCTTTTACTGCAATAAAATACACATATTTGTATTCAGCAAAGTCTCACGTGTAAAACAGTACCCCCTATGTACAGGTTTTATGGTGTTTTGGGAAGTTACAGGGTCAAATATAGCGTGTTACATTTGAAATTGAAATTCGCCAGATTGGTTACGTTGCCTTTGAGACTGTATAGTAGCCCAGGAAATAAATTTACACCCATAATGGCATACCATTTGCAATAGTAGACGACCCAAGGTATTGCAAATAAGCGATGTCCAGTCTTTTTTAGTAGCCATTTGGTCACAAACACTGGCCAAAGTTAGCGTTTGTATTTGTTTGTGTGTGAAAAATGCAAAAAACGCCAATTTTGGCCAGTGTTTGTGACTAAGTGGCTACTAAAAAAGACTGGACATACCCCATTTGCAATACCTTTGGTTGTCTACTATTGCAAATGGTATGCCATCATAGGGGTAATTTTCATTCTTGGGCTACCATAGGGTCATAAAGGCAACGTAAGCAATCTGGCGAATATTAATGTGAAAAAAATTAAACACAAGCCTTATATTTGACGCTGTAATTTTTGAAAACACCATAAAACCTGTACATGAGGGGTACTGTTGTACTCAGGAGACTTCGCTGAACACAAATATTTGTGTTTCAAAACAGTAAAAAGTATTGCAGCAATAATATCGTCCCTGTAAGTGCTGTTTGTGCGTGAAAAATGCAAAAAACGTCACTTTTACTGGCGATATCATGGTTGTAATACATTTTACTGTTTTGAAACACTAATATTTGTGTTCAGCGAAGTCTCCCGAGTAAAACAGTACCCCCCATGTACAGGTTTTATGGTGTCTTGGAAAGTTATAGGGTTAAATATAGTGCTAGCAAATTAAATTCCCAATACTTTCGGCATGGGTGGTCAGGCAGGTCCCGCTAATTGTAATTAATTAGGATACCTAATTATGTAAAATTATTACATAAATATATGTGTAGAATTAATATATGTATATATATA